>NC_071579.1:6665379-6965379 GCF_024509145.1 Vidua macroura
ATAATAAGATCAAAATGTATAGAAATGACAACAGTAATAAACCAACTTATTTTCCACTGTGAACTGGTAGGGCCCTTTACAAACTTTTCTAAATCTTGGCAGATTCAATTCTATCCCTCTCTCAAAAGCAGTGAAAAAAATACACTGCTTAAAACTTTCTGTTGATTTGTATGAGCAAGGAAAATGCAGAAATATTGTTGTTCAGAAATGTGTAGGCAGAAAAGTCATCATCCTGGTAGCTGGAGAGTTGGATTTGCTGAGGGCTCTGAAATCCTAAGCTTATTTCTTCTCAAGAAAGAATATTAAAACCAAAAGAAGGATCAGTAACTGTGCTGGAGAAGATATTGGTCCTCAGCAGCAGCAGAAAGCAAAGAACACACCAGTGAAGCACTGAAAGAAAATTTACAAGTAGGGGAAAAACTTATCTAAGAAAGTCACACAAAAAACCAGAAACTACAGTAATGAGAAAACATTTTCAACCATGCTTGCTCTGCAAATGTATTTTGTCAAGATATATCCTGGAAATGATATAGGTCAGAACCCAAATTTTCCTAGGAATTCTCTATTTGAAGAGAGAGGATGAAGCAGAAGGAACAGATCTCATAAAAACAGGAATTTTTTTTTTGAGTGACTTGGCACCACTTTTAAGCATATTACAAATTAAATCCACATATGTTTATATAAGTCACTTGTTTTAATGGGCTGCTGCTGTCTATCACTCCTGAATGTGATGTGTAATGGGGCATTTGGGTTTGGTGCAACTTGTATTATATTTAAAAAGTGCCAACATGCTTGTTTTATATTAAAAAAGTGCCAACAAACAACAAACAGCCTAAATTTGGAAGGAATGGGTTTTCTCCTAGGGAATCAAAACTGTGTAATGCTTGAACATGGAAATGTAAAAAAATAACACTTTCAGATTATTGAAACTTTCATGCTTGCATGTCTCTCTGTGGCCTGTGAATTCTAAATCCAGAATGCAATTTTTCAGCTGATTATCTTTTTAGGCACCTAAAATGGAGTTTAATCAATTTTTACTTTGTTTTGCATTGCATCAGTTTCATGGGAATGTGTGGAAGAATGAAAACAAGAAGGGGTTCTACTGGGAGTCCTTCAGAAGTTTTCCCATTATGGGACAAGATGGTTAAATACACTTTTTCTTTTAGGTTTCCTTTCCTAACATTTAATAATATATAATAGGTAGTAAGTATGGAATGCATTATATTATTGAGGTATATTATTTTTTTATCTGTCTAATCTTGCAAATGTAATTTAGAAATACCTTTATAAGTTTACTTCATTTAATTCAATGTAAAATTAGAAATGCAAACGATTATGCTAGGGCTTACAGTTAACATAAATATTTAATTTAATCCTTATTTTTTAACTAGCTGGCGCATACCACAGATAAGATTTTACATTATGTGACCTTTCATTCCCCCACTGATCTGTAAACCTAAAATAATCTATTGTCATGCCATAAGCAGATGTTCCCTGAGTCTGTGTGTGCAGACCACTTGTCCCAGTGACCAATTAGAGGTGTGCACATTTGGGGGGCCTTCACTGCCTCATGGCAGAAGATATGCTGATATATTCCTGAATTAAACATGACTGAGCTGCATATCTGGGCTGGTGGGCAATAACCAGAGAAAGTTGATTCTCATGGTGTCATTAGAACTCACACAAGAACTTGCAAGGTCGTAGCTCAATTTAAAAATTATACAGCTAACAACTAAAGCAATTGGAAAGAGGGTGATCAGAGCAGCACAGAGGAAAAGCTGCCTACATCAAATAGTGCTGGTCTTTGATATCAAACCCTCTGAACAGACTTTAATTAGGTGCTGAGATTGAAATCTGTGCCCTTTGAAGGGCTGGTGGTGACATGTTCACAGCTGTTTGTGGGAGCACACATGGACAAACAGCCTGCTGGCCAGAGAGGCCATGGGAATAGCTGCCAATTCAGCCTTTGGTTACCAGTTCCAAGTATGGAATATGGCTCTCAGCTTTCTAAATAAATGGGACTTTATGTCCCAATCCCCCTGGTGCTTCTGAACTGGGATGATTCGAATTAAGTGGGACACCCAGTAGGTGAAGGAGCAGACAAGGAAGATGGAGAGAGTTTTTACGAGGGCCTGAGTGGGAATGGCTTCAAGCTGAAGGAAGGCAGGGTTAGATGGGATATTAGGAGGAAATCCTTCCCTGTGAGGATGGGCATACCCTGGCACAGGGTGCCCAGAGAAGCTGTGGCTGCCCCCGGATCCCTGGCAGTGTCCAAGGCAGAGTTGGATGGAGCTTGGAACAACCTGGGCTAGTGGAAGGTGTCCCTCTCACCCTGACTGGATGAGATTTAAAGTCCCATCCAACCTAAACCAGTCTGGGCTTCTGTGATTTATGTCCAGATCCCACTGAGAGGGGCTGAGCTGAAGGCAGGCTGGGATGTTGCCTGTGGATGGGGACCAGGGTCCAGCTCTGTGATCCTGCTGAGCACAGCTGTGGAGTCTCAGGTCCCTGCAGGTGGCCTTTGGCTACAGCAGCCTGTTTCTTCCAGTAATCTAGGGAAAAAATAAAAAGCCCTGTGACTAGGGAAGGCTTCACAATGAAACATCCCTTCCCTGACAGGGGTGGCCCTTTGTTCTTGTTCAAAAAGGCCTGATGGCCTAATGGTCAGCAAGGGCTCTGTCATTCTCAAGGCCTTACAAGAGAAATTGAACTTTCCCTTCATTTCTGCTAATTTTACTGCATCTGAGTACCTCATGAAATTAACTTTCTCTTTTCCCTGGTAATGCTAACCAGAAGACTATTCTCCTATTGGATAGATCCTATCAGATGCAGCAATATATTGCCTACAACAATTGCTGCAAGACTTATATGTAAATATTTCAACACTGGTAAGATCCAAAGGCCTCACACAAAGGTGGGAATCATTTGTAGTGGATGCTGTGAATATATAGAATAGGATTTCACAGATTCACAGAATCATTAAGGTTGGGAAAGCCTTCCCAGACCATCAAGTCCAAGCTGTGACTGATTCCACCTTGTCACCCAGACCAGAGCACTGAGTGTCACATCCAGGCCTTCCTTGGACACCTCCAGGGGTGGGGATGTCCCCAGATATACTGACTTTTAGGATTTTCCTTTAAATTTTCCTCTGTGCTGCCTTTCCAACCTATTTATCCAGTCAAAAGTAATATTTCTATTTGAAAATGAAAGTAATTTTGATTACTTCTATTCTACCTGATATCCTACCTGATAAACCTCCGGAGGGATTCTCTGACAATGGATGTGCTTCCTTGTAACTGATTCCAGGGACAATTTTGAAATTTTCTTCTCTAACAAACACAACTCTTAGGAGCACTTGAACATCATGACATCTTCCTTAAGATGACAATATCTCCAAAGAAGGGAAAATGTGCCCTGCAGACTGCACCCTACATGGTTTCCATAAAAGATATTTGAAAGGTTGTTTTTTTTTTTTTTTTTTTTTTTTTACTTCTGGATGGTATTATATCCAAATCAGGTATATATGATTATTATTATTTTAAACAATACTGAGAGTAAAGATTAAGTTAAATTTGCAGGTGATTTCTGACATAGGGATTGCCAGTGCTCTGTGCAGCAGAGAGCTGTCTGATCTGACAGGTTAGATTTAACCTGGCAGATTTATTTGTCAGGAGAAGGCACCATGCTTGGCACATTTAGAATCTCACAAGTTCTTACCCACTATCACAGCCCACAAAAGCATTTCACAATTACTCTGGGTTAAAATAATTGTTTTTCTGTTACCAGTACTGTAAAACGGGCCAGTCCTTGAACAAATGCTGTGCTGGAATTAACTTATAACAATCATTGTAGTCTTGCCCTCATGGCAAACAGAAGCTCCCACTTAAATACATCTTACAAAAGGCAAAGTCTAAGGTTCCAAAGATTTAAAATCATTAATGGGAGAAAGAGAAAATTATTCCCAATTTTGAATATTCAGGAACTGCATTCTTGTTGTAGGAACAGGAGAAAGACAGGTTTCCCCACAGAGTAAACCAGAGCAGGTTTAACTTGTATATTTTAACATGCTGTCTTTCTTACCTGAGCTTTTTAAAGCAGCCTAAAACTTGGCAACATGAAAGTCTACTCCAAACCACTCTGATATAGAGCACTAGATAAATGGTTTAAAAAGCACACAAAAAAATCTTCTCCCTGTGGCTGAGGATGTGCATCAGTAACTCTCAGCTTTAGCCTTCTATTCTCAAGCCAAGGCTAGTGCTAGAGAATAAAAATACTGCAGTATTGCAAATAACACTCCCAGGACTACGTATCATTTTTATTTGCATTTCTTGCAGCCTTCTGGCATCTTATTATCCCCCTGGACACAAGGCCAGTAACCTTAATGAAATTCCAGGAGATATACACAATTCTAGCACTCATAGTTTAATAAAAAATGCTTTAAACTTCTTAGTACAGAGCATATTATTGGCTGTTTGTAACGAATTCCACTTGGGAGAGCAGCTGGTGCATCAGTGAGCCCAGTGCCCTTGACTTTATGTGCTGCCTATTATTGTGGGAAGCAACTCTGAGATACAAATAAATAACAAACACTTTTTTGGAAATACTACCAGGATGAATAATCATTTACTGAGTCTCAACAGTTATACAAACATCTCACATGTATTGCTCAAAGGATTCCCCCCACCTTCTGTAAACACAGACGTGAAATCACAAATCATATTTGCTAGGTCATAACAACTTTGGTGTGTGCAGCTTGCCTGGGGGAGCAGAGCCTGTTCCAGGTACTCTGCCTGGGATTCTGAGATGCCAAAAGGAGTGGGATGGGCATGGAGTGAAGGGAGATACTGCTGGAGAGAACAATCTCAGGTGCAGGAATCCTGATTCCCTGTCTCTCAGCATGTCTTCAGTCCAGCTCTGGGCTCTTCCTCACACCCTCAAAGTGCTCAGAATGTTTAGAATTCATTCCAGCAGTGACTACAAACTCACCAACATCAGGTGTGGGAAGAGTGAGAGGCTCAGACCCTAAATAAATTGGAAAGTAACAGATAGAAAAATGACAAGGAAAAAATATGAGACCATAGAAATATTTCCCTATTAATTATGTCACAGTCCACTGGAGCTACTGTGCATGTTGCACAGAGAAGTGTCATTGATGCTGCTCTTCATTTCTTTGCTTAGCAGTTTGTCTTGGGGGCTGTCAGCAGATGCAGCAGCCCCATGGCCTGAGCAAACACATCACAAACCCTCTGCCTTACACACCACAAACCTTTAGTGTCTGATGGAGCAGAAGATGTTCCCATGAGCTGCTTGTGAGTTATTACAATTTCGTAGCTGAACGTTTCCAATAAGTGATTCTCTAACTTCATGGAAAAAAAATCTCATCTTTCTTAAATGAGCTCTTCCTTCATCATGAACGATTTCCCAAGCTCTGTTCCTGATGCCCTGCAAGTCACAGCCAGCATGCCAGTGACACAGCCTCATTCTTTTGATGAAGTCTTTCAATAATCACCTTTGCCAGTAGGCACTTCAACACCCCCCCCCCCCCCCCGATACTCCATTCTTTCATTATTTTCTGGATTAGGACCAGATTCTTTGTTAGCCAGGGTTTTCCAGGATCTCATCAATAAAACTCTGAATTAGCAGACATGATTCCAAAGGAGGTGTTTGATACTATCATTCTTCCAAGAGCATTCCCATACCCTTCTCTAACAAATTTCAAGAGTCATTTTAAGATACATTCTCCTTTGTTAGTCCAACAAAGTGAAACGGATTTTAACCCATATAGAGAAATTTTAATTCCATTTTTCATTTTATAACCTTTTGTATGGAAATTATTTTCTTTTACAAGGGTAATGCACATTTTAGGCACTTGGCATTGAATTTAGAAAGGCCCTGGAATAGAAAAGCATGCTTTTATAAAACTTACAACAACCTTTAGAAAAAATGAAAATAAAAGCCTGAGTTTTTTGAATAATGAATTATTTCTGGGGAAGGCTAAGAAGCTGATTTGTTATTCAGAATGAGTGACCTACTGCACTTCTTCCCAGTGAGCGTGGAAAAAAACATAATTGGGCTTCCTAACAATGGCATTTAGCATCAATATACAGTTAGAGGCTTCATTACTGAAACTCTGGATAAAAGTGACTTGGTAACAGTCTATCAGCATAGTCCTCTTCTGCACAGCATTTTGAAGTTAACTGCTAAAGAACAGAACTATTCAGTGCATAAACAAATCTATTAAAGCTGTACAATACTTGAATGAAGATGTGTTTACAGAGGCACTCCTCAGAACAAGGAATATTTCCCTCTGTTCACAGTTCAGAATGCAGAGTTGGTGCATTCCTGCCCCATCTCCCAGGACTTAAATTTACAGCAGTCAAATGAGACTTTCCTCTCATGTCCTTGACTCTGCAGTCTGCTTAGAACTCGGCCTTCAAAGTGCACCTGTGAATGTCAGTGTCTAGAGGAATATGTAACTGCTGGCTTTAGCACTTAGCCTTGTTCATAAAATACACAGTCTATAAGCTATCCTGCAATTTAAATGCAAATAATATTTAAACAAGGCTAATCTGGTAAGCTTTTGTGTGTAGAGTGATATATGGGATGGAGATGTTTGAAGTGCAATAGTTTACTGGTCTGAATTCCTTTTCACATCAGTCATCTCTCCACATGCATCAACAATTAAAATGGTTCATGACTGCAGGGACTATGACAAACTAACATCATCATTTAAAGGCCCATGATAGCACCTTTGAGCATAAGAAGCTGATAGGAAATGATAAAATGTTAATTATAAGTTGTAAGCAAAACCAAGTACCTCTATTCATCAGTGACCTGCTGATTATAAATAGAGCTTGTTTGTACAGCCACCATACACACAGAAAAATGTGCTGTGGTGGGGGCTGGTCTCATTTAATCTGTTCTGTATAAATCAGCTGTGGCCAGCTCTGCCTGTTGCCAGGGGAAACACATTTTTACTTCACTTTCTCATCTTATCACAAGGATATAATGAAGTAACTGTCCCTCCACGCAGAGAAGATATCAAGAAGTTAATCACAAAAGTCGGATTTTTCAGCCTTTCCTAAAAGGGGCTTGCAATGGGTGTGTCATGATCAGCCATTCCTCTCCAGGCACTTCCTGCTCCTGTCCAGGCAAAAGGGACTGCTGACACTCATTTTTCCATCTTCCAGATGGCTCCTTAGCTTTGCAGTGTCAATTTAAATTGATGCTGACACAACCCAAAGAGGGTATTTTTTTTCTCTGTCCCGCAATCAGGGTAGTGATTCTGAATTGTGTTCAAAATGATTCTCCACTTTCCTCTTCCTTGGCTGTAAACCAGTTCTCACTGTGACCATGTTCTAAAAAATATCACGAGTCTGTTTTATTTGAGCTGTAGAAATGAACTGCAAAACCGTAGCAGGAATTAGAAAGCTAGAAACATATTTTTCTTAGAATGTAGACCTAGAATGGATGTTTTTTTAAAGTAAAAAAGTAGGCTTGACTGTAAACATGTTTATACCTTTTTTCTATAAATAAAAACTCATTTGCCACAGGACTATTTTTCTAGTGCATAATTCCCTGTGCAGTTATATAAATTGATACTAAATCTATATAACAAGGTGACCTTTTTTTTTAATCCCAAGAAACACCTGAATATAGTAATATTCTATAACTTTGCCTTATTTATTCCTATTTTAAAACCTTTGTCTCTACCTTTTTTTTTTTAAGTTAAACTGGCCCATGCCTCACCATAGTTCCTTGTTAAAAAAGGCACATTTCTACCTATAATCACTTCCATTTTCCTTTCTTCTACAACCACTTTCCGAGAAGCTAATCAATACCTGGAATATTTGCACTTCCACTCTGCCAAATCCAAGAACTGTGGGTTACCTGTGAAACTTGGAGCAAAACCATGACCCAATACAGAGCAGCAGGAGTTTTCAGGCTTACATCCTTACGTTTGTAACCAAGACAAAGGCAGCAGGAGTTTGGAGAAGAGCAGTGAATAAGCAAGAAAAGTCACTTTACAACAAAGCACTGTGTCAGGTCAATATGAAAAGGAAAAGGGAGCTAAAAACGAAATGGAGAGAAAGCATTCCTTTGCTTTAGTCTCAAACATGTAAAAAAAAAAAAAGCAAATCTGAAAATGAGATGTATCTGATGATTACAGAGATTTTTTTTTTTTTAAATCATCTCTTCAAAGTTCAGTACTTTTATTCAGGAATATATTACAAAATAAAGCTACATTTTAAATACTGCTAAGATTTTCAGCTGAATTGTTTTGAGGTCACTGTTTCAAGGCCTGTGAGTTGTTTGGCTCTTGAATTCTTTGGAGAAGAAAGACAATTTGATATGGTGGATTCTTGTTCCTTCATTGCTGCTTCTTCCTTGTTAGCCTGACTTACAAAGCTGATAACAGCGACTTGTTTAAAATATCTGCACAATCCATCATCACCTCAGCCATGCACAGACCTGTTCTAAAATATAAAGGGAAAAGTAACTTCCACAAGTCCTAACTTCTAATTTTTGCATCAACTGAGAAAAACTGTTTCCTGATGTGGACTCGAATGCAGGAAGGTTGTATAAAAATGTAAAAGCTTTGTAAACAGAATAAATTTGATCACAGAAAGATGTTGGGATACATCCAATGCCATGTAATTGTTCAGTGTCCAGCCAATGCTTTGGGATAACAATGCACTGGGCTTGGACATGGAATTTGTTTAGGCTGGTGAGACATATGTACCCATTGAATGAAAACTGCTCAGAGTAAGTCCATAGCAAGAACACATTGATCTTGGAGTAGAAGGAAAAGCATAAAAGGTGAGAGAACCTGGATCTCTTTGGAACCATGAATCTGACTCTGTGTCATTGGCCATTCTTCCTGGAACATTCAGTTTGGAGAAGAGTATTTCTGAACATATTACATGAACCACACTGTCTTTTGTTGATTCAGAATTAGATTTGTTGCTGTTACAGGTGAGTTGAAGATGTAGAAATGGATAGTTTAAAATGAAATTAAAGCTCAGCAGGTATTTGGCTTGTTTGTTTGTTTGTTGGGGTTTTTTAAATATTCTGAAGTCAAAGAGGATCATGTGGGTTCTGTTTGCCTAAGATTACCATGCAGAGCAGCAGCTTTTTCTTTCTTTGTTTTGGTTTGGTTTTTGGATTTTTATTTGTTTGTTTGGATTTTTGTGCTTGTGTGTGTGTGTGTGTGTGTGGTTTTTTGTTTGTTTGTTTTGTTTTTGCTGTTTGGTTGGTTTTGTTTGTTTATGTTTTTGTATTTTTATTTGTTTGTTTTGCTTTTTTTTTTTTTTTAACACTTAAAGAATAAAAGATGTGCTTATGTTCCCATACAGCTTCTGCAACAGAGATAAGCACACATGTAATGAGACTTCTGAAAAGACTTGGAAGAATTGTATTTTCCCCTGAGTAACCTTTTATGACAGTCACAATATGTTGTCCCCACTG
Organism: Vidua macroura; assembly: GCF_024509145.1. NCBI lineage: Eukaryota > Metazoa > Chordata > Aves > Passeriformes > Viduidae > Vidua > Vidua macroura. The sequence continues at coordinate 6,674,848 of NC_071579.1, forward strand.
TTACATTAAGTTAATGATAAAGAAAACAAATTCAGAAAAAAACATTAAACAAAATCAATAGACATATCAATTATTTACAGTCTAATGGGAGAAAATTCTCTTTGGACTGAGCAGGATCTATGGCATAAATATAAAAATCAATATGCTGAAGTCATAAGGGAGAGTTGCTATTTGCAGCCTGCTGAATACTTAGGAGCTCTCCAGAAAATGAATGAACTCTACAAACTGACTGAAATCCAGAGGTGTTGGCCATGATCCACGAGCAATCCTGGGATTTGTTCTTGTGATCACAACATCTGAACATGAAAGGATGTGTCTGTTGTAGCTCAACACCACCTGCTCTAGTGGAAGGGGTCCCTGCTCATGGCAGGAGATTGGAACTGGGGGATCTTTAAGAAACCTTCCAACACAAGCCATTCAATGATTCTATGAATTCTGGCAGAAAGCAGTAACTGAGGAAATGCTTTATCCCCAGCAAATGTGTTCTTTTTGATCTACCCTGTCCCAAATGGCCCCACTATCACTTGTAAGCCAGCTTGGAGTTTTCTTCAAAAGGATAGCAACGGTTTTTTCACTTGGGACTAATATCTCTTGATTTGGGCACCTGCAGATATTGTTATTCCAGGATTTCCTCTTCCTTCAAAGCTGACAAATAAACTTACTTGGGATTTTGCCACTACTAACTTCCTCCATCATTTTTCTTCCCAAGCCATCGATGTCTTAAGAACATCTGCTTTGGCACATTTCAATGATCCGGAGCTGCAGAGGTGTTGATAATGAGAAAGATGTCCCCTGACATTATTCCAGCAAGCCAGGGATGCCAAACTGATGAAAGGGCTTTGGATTGGCACAATATCAGAAAGGTGAAATTGCTGAAACATAAAATTGTACTCCACTGTCACAAGGGCTGATCTGGTAGGGCAGATGTGGCCCCACCTCTATTCCTGAATGCTACAGGGATGTTTTTGACCTAAGGAATTCTTCTGCCATGACAGCATGTCACCAGAAGGAAGGAGAGATACACAAAAGCTTTAAATAAGTCTTATGTGACTCTCTGCTTTTAAAAGCCTAATGTTACAACAAGGCAGCACTGATTCAAAACCTTGGGTTTCCTGCACTAGGGAAATTATTTCTAGAAATGCTCTTTAAAAAAATTCTTTTTTTGTTGTTTTTTTTTTTTTTTTTTTTATCCACGCCATCTTTCACATTGCATCTGTGGCTGTGAGGGGTGAAAAAAAGACTTCCTTTTTCACCTGTCTTTCCCAGGAATTTTCAGTAACACTGAGAATTTATCCACAATTTACTGAGCAGTGAACATAACATATGTTTCTCATATTCATCTACATCTACCTGTTAAAATTAGCAAGAAAGAAGCAAGCAAATCAGCAATTTCATTTTTAGTTCTGTAATTTTTTCAAAATAACCCTTAAAAAGTTAGAGTTCTAATGAAAGCTATCTGCTTAGCTCTAATCCTGGATCCTTCTTTGTGTTCTACTGCCATTTTCCACCATTTAATTTATATGACACAATGCTCCATCAGTGACATTCCACAAGACTTTCAGTGAAAGACTGAGTGTAAAAATGGGAAGACTGCATGTTTTGGAAACAAAATGTAATTGTCAGGGCTTGAGATTGAAGGCTAATCACCAAAAACATAAATCCAGGAAGGATCAGAGGTGAAATGGCAGGCAGGGGCACCCTAAAAGCTTAATCAGTGCAAATAGATACCTGCTTTTCTCCACTCCTCAGGGGCTACCTGAGGACAGGGACTGTTCTTAGCACTGCTGGAAACACAGCAGGATGAGCCAGGCAAAGAAAGCCCCAGGATGTGCAGCAGACACAAAGGGGTTATTGACAGCAGGGCTCAATATGGGAAGGAGGTCCTTCTCAGAGGGGAGTTTGGCTGTGCCTGCTGCCAGTACCAGTCCCAAGCTTGGGCAGTGGCTGTACAGGTGTAATTGAGCCTTTACATGACTTTGTCCCCAAGATTAAGGATGGCAAATCAAATATGTTTATATACATAAAATGAATGGTTTATTTAGATTAATGATGATAATTATAATGATTAGACTACAGATCTTAATCAGAATTATTTACTGCACAGTATAGGCAGCTCTGACTACTTCTTTAGTGCACTCTTTGTTGAAGCAATGATATTAAATCTGGCAGAATCATTTCTCAGTAGAGATTGATGTCACTCACCCATCCCAATGACTGTGGGCAAATCTCTTCAGCTCAGCCTTGAGGAGTGACCTTGGGGGGTGTCCCCACTCCAGGGGAGAATCTCCTCACACATGCCAAGAAAGAGCATAAGATCCCTCCTCTAAAAATTGGGACTGGGTTTTTGTAGTATAAAGCATTGGACTGTCAGTCAGATGCCCCCAGGCTGTGCCAGCTCAGCAGCTTTAGATCAGTTGTCAGCACTATAATTTGTTGGTTCCTCTGTCAGAAACTCGGGAAACATTGTTCTTTCCCAGTGTTTAACTTCAGGATGGATGAGTCAGGCTGGTCTCAGCATCCTTCAACCCCAAAAGTGACCCCCATCTCCAAACAGGGATTTATCTAAGCTGTGTTGGCCCCACTTGGGCAGAGCATCCTGTTCCATCGTGCACACCCATCCTACAAGTGCACCCCAGTGCCAGTGAGGTACAGGTGAAGACCAGGACCAAGCCACCCATGCTGTTTCCAACAGGATGTGTTTACAGCTCCGGTGTGCTGTTCCATCTTTGCCAGGACATGAAAAGCAGCAGTAACTCAGCATGCAACACGCTGGTGCCTAGTTCAATATCAAACTGTGCCATTCGCACTCAGAATTTCCTTCTTGCAACTGTGAATCCCGATTTTAACTTCACTGAAAGAAGTGAAGTTAAATTTCCCACCCAGAGAATGTGGAAAAGCCTCAGAAAGCTGACTTCCTGTCCACTCCCCAAACCAGACTCTCCAAATCCCAACAACTCCTGTCTCATCAAGGATTGCCACAGGTCCCAGAGACTGCTATGGAAGCTCTCCAACATTAAACCAGCTCCAGGTGTTGTAGCCCTGCTGGATGTCCTCCCCTGCCACAGAAGAGCTGAACATTAAAAAAGTAATCCGGCATCTTCCAGGCATATGTGCCAGGCCAGTTTACAACTTCCACTGCACTCGCTCAGTTTTATGAAAGGAGTCTTTGAAATGACTCTTGGATCCTTTTACAATGGTAATCACAAGACTGTTAAGTGATTAATGTGACCATTTGGACAGAAAGTCAAAGTTTGCCAGGCAAAGCGACAAACTTGCTTGTTGTAAGAGATATTGCAATATTACAAAGGTGAACATTTATGTGCTGGCAGTGTTTAGAAACATACAGCTTTAAACTTGGACAAAAATAAGGTCAAAATGTCTTTTATAAAATGGTTATTTCCAGCCTGGATGAGTAAAGAATTTTCAGTTAATAGATGCGAAGATAATCTTTACTAGTGCCATGATTCCTTCCTGAAAAGATTACAACTATTTTGTTAATTGTATTATTTATTAGGCAGTGGATAAAGTTAAAAAATGTGCTTTCTTTAAGTTGAAGCACACTTCCACCCAGTTCTCAGTACCATGGTTTTGTTGGACAAAACTCTGTAGGCTGGATTTACCAAGGAAGAAAACCAGGCAAAAAATCATTATACAAAAGGATCAATGATTTATTAGAACTGGTTAATTGGGTTCTTGTGAGGTTTTTTTGGTGGTTTTCTTTCCAGTTCTCTGTGTCAATCCCTAATCAGTGCAATTTAAAATTCAGACATATTTTCACATTTATCTGTTAAACCCTCAGATCCTGGCCTTGCAAAACACAGCCTTTGAGCTGCAATGCTAGAGAATAATGCCAAACTATGTTCTCAAATGATTTTGGGTGTGAAACCTCTGGTACTTCATTAATGTTTTTACCTGAGGGTTCTAAAATCACATCCCTCAAGATTCTTTCTGTAAAGCATTCTTTCTGTTTCTCTTTGAACATTTTAGCACAAAATGGAAGATTTGAAAGAATCCCTAGGAAGGTCTTGACAGTTAACGTCTCATGCATACGTGACATGTGCTTTGAAAAATAAATTAACCTTTTGTCACTCTTGAAGAGGACAGTTTTTAAAAACAAAAGTTAGGTTTGGTCATCAGTAAGCATACAACTGTCCTTTTACAATTCAATTTAATTGCTGATAAATACAAAGAGAGAGAAAAACACAGTCTACCTTTGGCAAACACTTAATAAACATGTAGCCTGAGAGAAAAATCTACAGTGCTAGAATATGTTTACCAGTAAAACAAACTATTTTGCCCCTTGGCACCTTTTGTTCTGTCTACTCAGAAAACATTTTAACCAGAAAACTAAATTCTTATTTTTCCTCAAGTTTTTTATTTTTTTCTTTCCTACACTGAAATTTTTCAGATAGTTTGAAAACATTTCTCAGTCAAACATTCACCTAAGCTTTTTCCCTGTGTATTTATTGAGAAATGCCTGCAGCTGAGCAGCACAGCTCTACTTTTTAGGAGAAAAAGATCCATTGGCAAACTAAATTTACTCTGACAAAGATTTCAAATATTAGTTCGTGGCAACTATCAGGCAGAGCTGAGAAGGATGGGTTGAGTGGTTTTTTTCCAAACTACAGTACTTTTGGATGTTTTTTGTAGTGGCTAGGGTACGTTTCTCAGTAAGCCTTCTAAGTTTCACACACGCACGATCCTTGGGCCTTTTGTAGGAATTATCACATTACTTAGAAATACGAACAGAAATAGAGAGGTTGAATGTGCACTTAGGCTAGTAGAGAAAGGGAATTATAAGTAAATCTATTAGCTGGTTCCTTTTTCTTCTCTAGTTCAATCCTGCCCTTTTTTTTCCCTCTGCTAAAGTCCTGCTCCAAAGCCTGTCCCAGTCAATAAAAGTCTTTCCCCTGGTTTCAGTGGACAACACTTCAGCAGTTCAGAGTGTTGCTGATGCATTTACATTTTCTGAACTAAATTAGTTGCTCACAGCTAATTTATTGCAGTCATGAAAAGCCAACCACTTTCCAATTCTTGGCTTTTATAGATCAGCTAGCATTTGGGATTGAGAAGATTAAAGCTGCTAAAGAATCAATTGGCTGAACAAGTAGAATGTATAGAAAAAAACATTAGGAAAGCTCAATGATGTACTACATTATCATTAAACATCAATAAGAACAGAGAAGCAAAGCACAGGCAAATTTTTTTTATACACAAGGAAGAGGGTATATAGAACCCAAAGGCATGAGAGATCTGGGTTAGGTCCCTTAGCTCTGAAAATGAATAAAGTAACTCTGACACAATTTGGCTAACCCTTCTTTTTTTTCCCCCTGCTTGCATAAGAAAACAAAATCCATAAATTAAAAAGTTTCAGGTTTTTTTTTTATATATTCCACATATTCTGATTGTATTCTATATCACTACATGAATCATTACATGATACATATCCACCATCTTACTCATGCTCATTACTTTCAATTTGTGGCAAGACAAGCTCTCCTCCATCCCTTAATTAGCAGTAATGAGGTAATGGCAATGGCCATCTGCTCTGATTAGGGGAATCAGTGACAAGAGCTGCTTGTGCTCACCTCGTGTTTGCTCAGTGCTCTGAGGTGTTGCATGGTAAGAGCCCTTCTCAGGCAGAGAGTTCCATCTCTCCTGTGTGGAAATATCCAGTAGTAAAGTTTTCCCAGGACTTGCTACGTGCTCTCACATTTCCAGGGTGGGATTAGAGGAACAGAGGACTTGTTCAGCATCAAAACCATCGTGCTTCAGCTTGCCTTTCCATAGCTACTTAAGAAGCAAATCTCCAAACAAAGATTTCTTCAAAATCTTTGAAAATCCAGACATAAATCTCTCTGTATATAGATCTCGGTCTGAGAATGTTTCTTTTCCATACCAGTGAGAAAAGATAAGACAAGGGAGTTTACCAAGTCTTTCTCCATTTTCTCACCTTCCTTTTCATTGTAGGTAGGTGTTAACAGCCTAAACCTGTTCATATTTTCTTTCTTTGCTTCTGAGTGGACAAATGAAGTTCAGCAAGGCCAAGTGTTGCTGCTACACCTGGGTGGGGCAATCCCAGGCCCAAATCCAGGCTGGGCAGAGAATGGATTAGGAGCAGCCCTGGGAGAAGGACTTGGGGGTGCTGGGGGTGAGAGCTGGACCTGCCCCAGCCCTGAACCCCCCTGCCCTGGGCTGAGCCCCCAGCACGGGCAGCAGGGGAGGGGGATTCTGCCCCTGTGCCCTGTGCTCAGGTGAGACCCCACCTGCAGAGCTGCCCCAGCACAGGAAGGAGCTGGAGCTGCTGGAGAGAGTCCAGAGAAGGCACCAGAGCTGCTCCCAGGGCTGGAGCCCCTCCACTCTGGAGCCAGGCTGGGAGAGCAGGAGGTGTTCACCTGGAGAAGAGAAGGCTCCAGGCACATCTTAGAGCCCCTTGCAGGGACTAAAGGGGCTCCAGGAGAGCTGGTGGGGGACTTAGGACAAGGGATGGAGAGACAGGACACAGGGAATGGCTTCCCACTGCCGGAGGGTAGGGTTAGATGGGATATTGGGAAGAAATCCTTTCCTGTGAGGGTGGGCAGGCCCTGGAACAGCGTGCCCAGAGAAGCTGTGGCTGCCCCTGGATCCCTGGAAGTGCCCAAGGCCAGGCTGGATGGTGCTTGGAGCAACCTGAGCTTGTGGAAGGTGTCCCTGCCCATGGCAGGGGTGGGACTGGATGGGCTTTAAGGTCCCTTCCAGCCCAAACTATTCTGTGATACTGTAAAATTTGCACTTTGATTAATTATTTTTCAGTTATTTTAATATACATACATCTTATGCTTGGATAATTGTATACAGATTAATGTTTCTATTTCCATGTTTATATACAAGTTATATGTAAATTGTACAAGTTTTATCCTTAGTGACAAGGAGATACCTGTCAGGTATAACTGTGCAGGAAATGGAGCAGAAGCCTAAAATCTTCATTTCTGTCTCTCTTAGTGGCTTACAAAATGTTGAATACTTGCTTTCTTTGTCTTACTTTCCATTCCCTGGTAAATTGGGATAACATTTAATTAATTTATAAAGCACTGTGCTATTTATAGGTGGCAATACAACTTAGGAAGAATCTATGAGGAAAACATGTAGTTGCATTTTTCTGTGTGTAGCCCTTGCACTTCTTCAGCATCCAGAATGCTGGAGAAACCGAAAGATGATGAGATCCCCAGAAAATCAAGGCAATATGTGAGTTAGTCTTGAATGTGGTTATTTGGGTGAAAAATGGGGGAATTAGTGATTCTTAGTGATTCTTGATTCTTGTTACACCAAGAGTAGGATGATAACTACCAATTAATGCATCTCTGGTCACAATTTGGAGCTTTCTAGTTACAGATTAGCAGATATTAAGACTCTAAGCCATATTTGTATAAAAAAAATATTGCAAAGTCTATAAAGAGTACAGAGACAAATGTAATATTTAAAATTTTTACTTTAGCAAAACATGCACAACAGGAAAAAGAAGACCAACTGCTTCATGTTATATTATTCCAAGTGCATTTCTTTTATTATTAACTTCTGTGGCCTGGGTTGCTGTTACTGCGTATCAATTATTAATTCACCTTTATTGACTATCACCATTTCAGTCTCTGAATGACACAGGTATATTTCATAGACAACAATACTCAAATGGCACATTTACTGTCTGTATTACATAAGAGAAATGGAGTTCAGGGACTGTGTGCACTGGAATTGTAACCAGCAATATTCTGCTCCATGAGAATGTGAAGTCAGACCTCAAGAGAAGGAAGATTTTGGTTGTCTTATCTGTAAAATACAAAAGTAGAAACCTTCTTATTTTGTATTATTTTTTTCATATTTGACTAGGTTATAAATAATTTGGGACACCCTTTATTGGTAAAGATCACATTACAAGGTGGAATCAGTGGATGTTGTCATGGAAAATGGAATTAATAGAATGGCTTGGGTTAGAAAGGACTTTAAAGATCATCAAATGCTCCCCTCCTGCCATGGACAGGGACACCTTCCACTATCCCAGGCTGCTCCAAGCCCTGTCCAGCCTGGCCTTGGACACTCCCAGGGATGGGGCAGCTACAGCTCTGGGCCACCTCTACTTTTGTTACACTGTCCTCATAAAAAAAAATTCTGTCTTGAATCCAGTGCAAGCCTATCTCTTGTCTTTTGGTTTAAAACCATTGTCCCTTGTCCTGTCACCCCAGGCTCTGGTAAAAAGTCTTTCACCATCTTTCTTAAAGCCTCTTTGCACATCGAAAAGCTGCAATAAAATCCCACTGGAGCCTTTTGTTCTCCAAACCTCAGAACCTCAATTCCCTCAGACTTCCTAAAAACAAAAAAGGTGTTCTTTTCCTCTGACCTCTGTATGGCTCTCCTCTGACTTGCCCTGCCACTTCTATTACTTCCTTTAATTAATATCCACAGTATAAATGTTATTTATGAATTTAAAGGAAGAACACACACAAATGAATTCCATAAAAGCATATTTACTTCATTAACTATAGTCAACCTAACAGGAAACCAGGGTGTTTCCCTGTTCCAGCTCCAAACCCACTGGAAATTTGGAGAAGCTTGTTAAAAAAAGAGAGAGGTATCTGTGTTCACTCAAAGAACATGTAAATCTGTAGTAAAATGTCAGTTGTTGGTTCTGAGTTCTACTTTTTATTAATTTTATGGTTTCAAAATTACTTTCAAATTGCTCTTACTCATGTAATTTTTCCAAACCAACCACTAAAATAGAGTTAAATATAGAATATGGCAACATATAACTGTTAATGTTATTAGCAAACCAAAGTTTCCAGGAGCTGCTAGACTTAATACCATCTTCTTGTCTGAGAAATACTTGTTATTGAAAAACTTCCAATATAAATCAGTGGAATATCAGGTAAAACAGATGTCAGGCTGAACTTTTAACAATCTGTGGCGAAACCTTGATATACAGCAAACTCTATAATGAAACAAATGTTAGATGTTAATTTAGGTCACAAATAAAAGCTACTTGAAGAAATTTAATGCCGAAGTTGAATTTTAAGGTGCTCTTAGGATGATTAATGGCTGGAAGAATGTATGACACTGTTCAGTGTTTTAGATGGCCCTTAAAAATAATATCAGTATATGAAAAATGCTTAAATTTCTCCATCTCCTTGAAACCAGCCAGTTCATCTTTCTGCTTCCAACCTGAAGCTGTATCTCAGTTGAGGTCTCAAACATGTTCATTGGTGAAGAGTTTGCACTTGTCCTAGATGAGATTTTTCTCTAGGAAGGCAGCTATAAAAAGCAGAGTCATATGTTATAAATAACTCAAAATCTTCTCTGTTTCCATAACCATGTTAGCCAGCTTCTGTCCTATTGCTCTAAAAACATGTACAAGGACAGAGAGTTGTCAATTTACCTTATTAAACAGGATGTGTTTTGAGCAGAATTCATAATTAGGAACCCATTTGAAAATTATTATCCTTCACATTACTAAAAATGGACTGACACTTTGTCTTGTTGATAAATATTTATTTTTTAAATAGTAGACATTGAACGCATTAAATGTACCAGAAGATGAAGATTGAATTATAGTTCTCTGGCAGCAATGAAGTTGGTGACTATTTTTGTGTCCCTGTTGAACATTAGGCCAGGGGACACGTTGGTGAGCAAGATTTGTGCAGGTGGGGTCAGGGTTTGACCCTGGAATATTTACTATGCTAGGACAGGGAGGAATATGTTTATCAGGTGATATTTCATTAGACCCAGCAGCAACTCTGTCTCTATAGAACATTTACACTACAAAAAAATCATGTGTTCCAGAGGTTACATATTTCACTCAACAAAACAATTTATTTCAGAGTGATATAAGAGCTTCAGCAAGTTATTCAATTGTAGATTTTTTTTAGAAAGAGTGATAATTAGAAATACCAAATAGAAAGATTTCTTAATGAACACAGTCATGGAAAGAGGTCAGTATTCCAAGGTAGCCTTCATTTAAGGAAACCCCAGTCCTCCAGTATAACACAGAACCATAGAATCATTAAAATTGGAAAAGACCTCCAAGATCATCAAGTCCAACCTTATCAACATCAAGAACCCAAATTTTCAACTGGTTACAGAAGCTAGCAAAGCAAGAGAGTAGTAACAGATTTACTTTTCCCCAATATATCTTCAAAGGAGGTGTCATGGTTGGACACTGGCGCAATGCTAGCACCCCCATGAAAATACACCTTCCCAAATAAATGCTGTGAGATGTTATCAGGAACAGAGCAGAGCAGGCCCAAGCTTAATAACAAAGGAAAAAAACAAACTTTATTAAACTACTACTACAGAAGACACACACACTAAATCCAGGATGAAGACCCTCTAAAACACCCCTCCTCCTCCCAATTTCCAAAACAACCACCATGAAACATCACCCGGGATTCTTGATCAAATTACCACCCTTCAGATAATCAATACTCAGTCTATCAAGGGAGAGAGAAGTCTTTCTTGCACCACAGACCCCCCAGGAAACACAGTTGCCACACCCTGTGTTTCCCTGTCACACATGGCAACCGCCCGGAGAAAATCTGCCAGTGTGACACTCTCCTTTCCATGTCACAGTGCTCTCACCACCGTGCATGGACAGACTGCTCATAGGGTTTCTTTTCAAGGATGCTTTGCAAAGAACCAAAGAAAAACAACAGTTCAGTTTCTCATTTTGGGACCACAGTCCCCCCCACTTCCCCCTGGGGCCGAGGGTCCAACAGCTTCTCCTTTTTGGGACAACAGTCTCCCCCATTTTCTTCCTCCCCTGGGGCCGAGGGTCCAAGAACAGAGATCTTCTTCTCTTCTTCTTCTCTGAAGACAGAGGGCATTACCATATCCTCCTCAACTTTTCTCTGTTCACTCCACTCCTGTCACTCTCAGCTGCTGAAGAGGTCTCTTGGCTCACCATTGCATCTCCCTAAAATTCAGTCTCTATTGCAGGAGAATTTGGTTCAGTCTATGGCTAACAAGAAAAGTCCAGCCAAAAGCTACTCCATCATCTCCTCTCACCTAAAAATTCTTCTTCTAACATCTCAGGTCCCGGACTGTCTATCTTCCACTACAAATCAAGGAGGAGTAATATTTTACAAAGCCCTCATTTCCCAGGAAAGGGTTAAAAGTTCAGACTCCCTGGACGGCTGAAATCTCTGCCCAGCATTCTCGACTCCCACGCTGGGCATCATCCCCCCCCCCCCCTCTTTCTCCTCCTCTGCCAGCAAATTCCAGGTGCTGCCAGGCTCTCTGTCACCTTCCCTCTGTGGGGGGGAACAAAGGCATCTCCGTTTCTCTCCACCCTTCCGTCCACAGGAGCTGGCTCGGTTCCAGACCCTCAGCCCCTCGGCCTACCTGGACAAGGCCGCGTGGCTTCCCCTCCCCCACCCAGCCCATGGCTGGGCAGGGGAGAGTCTGCACTCTCTGACGACCGGAACCAAAAGAGACAGTTCTCCTGGGAGTTCTTGCTTTTAACCCCCTGTGTTCTCAGAGGCGTGTCCATACTTTCAGTGGTCACTCCAGGTGCCAATATCCAAACCTGACCACTGATTGGTTTGACCCAACTTCCTGGAAAAAAAAAATCCATGTCAAACCACGACAGGAGGAAAAGTGATTAAGTAATTTAAGTAATTCTTAAAGTGCCCTCTGAAATTCAGGCAGAAATAACACTCCCTTGTTGAAATGGTGAAAGCCAATCTGAAATCAAATAAACCCCAGTTAGTAAGTAAGAGAAATAAGTTTCTGATTTCACATGGCTACAAGGCAAATGGTGACCTCACAAAAGAGTCTGGATAAATTAATTAAAATAAGCATCTTTAATATCCACCAGATAGTTATCTGATGACTTTACTTTAGTATTCTCTTGGCAAAAACTTGAGTAATTAAGACCAAATGTAAGTGTCGCTTCCTCCTTTATTTGTTCACACAAGATGAAAACAGGAAACTAGACATTCAGTAAAAAATAGAAGCAGGAAACAGGTCATGGGGTAGAATTGCTGCAAATTTAGGATGGGCTTAGACAGAATGTCAGAACATGTCTCTAAAACTGAGATCCAAGTCTTCCCCCTCCAACTGCAATTAAATGTGATGCACACCTAAGTATCACCTGTATTTTGTACCACAGATTTCTCTGAGGGCTTATACTCAGGTTTCTACGTATGTCAGCCCTGATCTAAATTCCTCTGCAAACTGGGCACAGGGAAGAGTTTTGCCAATCATCTACAGAACCAGAGAACACTTTGGGCTGGAAGGACCTTAACGATCACTTCATTGCACCCCTGCCATGGGCAGGGACACCTTCCATTATCCCAGGCTGCTCCAAGCCCTGTCCAACCTGGCCTTGGACACTTCCAAGGATTCTGTGATTTAAATATGTGCAGGAAAGGAGCATTAAAGGACTACAGGAATGGCAAAAGTGATTCACATTTTTGGAGAGTTTAAATTTCCCAAGTGTTTACAAGAAAACTCATGTGCCTATGTGACAGTGTTATTTTCTGTAGTGTGGTGTCCCACCATAGGAATAATTCTGTGAATACAAACAACAAGATGCTGCAAGCCCTTGAAACAAAAATCTTGATTCTTTAGAACAAAATGTAAATTTAAGCAGTAGATGATGCCTTTTTTTCAAAGAATTTGACAGAAACAGTTTTCTTCCATACATATGAGATCTGTTTAAATTGGTAAGAGAAGGAGTTAATAAGAACACAGAGACTGAGTTTTCATTTTGATTTTTTTTTTTTTTTTGTTTTATAGAAAGGCACTTATTATTCTAAGAAAGGCACTTTACAGTATTCCTGAATTTACTGCACCATTAAAACACAGTAATCAGCTGTAGTAAAATGCTATCAGGATACCAAACACAGCAAGTGTAATGAAGCAGCTGCTACAGTCATCATCAGGATTTAGATTTTTGTCCCTACACAAAATGAGAAATAAGATAAACATAGAGAAATTAGGAAAAACTGATATAGATCACACTGGCATGATTAGGAAAGTGACATTTAGAGGAGAAAATCAGCATATTTGTGAAGTTACCTAACAAGAAAATGAAAATATTGCATAATGGATTAGCAATATCTGACTTCACCAGGGGTCTGATGGTGCAGCTCACATGATGTTGTAGACATTGGGTGTTGTCTGTGATATTTTTATACTCAGATATATGAGCCAAATTTGTTTATTTGACAACTCTCTTTCTTTGGGATTCTGTAAAGAAAAAAATGCTTGTTTGTTTTCATAACAAATGACAGTTATTATGACTTTATTCATAGACTGTCAGTGTTCCTTCAAGATAGTCATATATGACTTTTAAAACTAGGAAAAAGCTTCAAAAATTTGTCAATCCAAGATTAAAGCATTATTTGGAGTTTAGAACAAAGCATTACAGGAGCTGATTCTTCCAGAGACTTTTGATTTGTACTGCAAGGATCCTCATTAGGAGTCTAGACTGTCTTACCTCTTTGACAGACACGGTGCCAGAGAATCAGGGAATACTCAGAGAGTTTTCTGTCAGAGTCATAAATTTATAAATATCTTTATGGGTTTGCTGGTTAAGATGCAAAAACTAAAGATATAGAATGTTATTAATTTATATATTCTGAAAGGTGAAACAATCCTTGTACCAAAGTCTTCTGAAACTTCACTTACAAGCATGGAAAAATTTGTTTTTGCAGATTAGATATCTAAATGTGCAAAACTGAAGTCTTGATCTAGGGAAGGGCAGATCTAAACTAAATGCACCTAGCAAGAACTGCTTGCAAAGATCTGCACAGTAGTATAGTCCACACTGCCTGGTTAGATATTAACACAATAAGAAAAATTTCCTTTAACTATTTACCATGGAGCTGAGCAGTATTTGCTAAAGGTTAAACTATTTCAAATTGATGTTTCAGAGCACAAGTCTGATTAAGAGTGTCTGAGGGAGCTGGGAAGGGGCTCAGCCTGGAGCAAAGGAGGCTCAGGGGGACCTTGTGGCTCTGCACAGCTCCTGACAGGAGGGGACAGCCGGGGGGGTCAGGCTCTGCTGCCAGGAACAGGGACAGGAGGAGAGGGAACAGCCTCAGGCTGGGCCAGGGGAGGCTCAGGTTGGACAGCAGCAGGAATTTCAGGAGGAATTTCTTCACCGAAAGCATGTTCAGGAATTGGAACATACTGCCCTGGGCAGTGCTGGAGTACCTGTCCTTGGAAGTGTTCAAAAAACGTGTGGCTGTGGCACTGGTTTAGCTGTGAACGTGCTGGTGGCACTGGATTGATGTTTGCCTTGATGACTTTAGGGGGCTTTTGCATCATAAATGATTCTGTGAATCTCTGATTCTTTGCCTGAACTCTGTTCTCATGCCAGATGACCATCCTCACTTTCACAAAACCCCAAAATCATAAAATCCAAACAATATCTGCACACTTTTTCTGGGTCTTCATTGAAACCTTGAGGGATGAGCACCAGGAAATGTGCTGCCTTACGGTTTAGATGTGACACGCATGACCCTGTCAGCACGTGCAGGCCAGGTCACTGCCTGGAGTATCTCTGGAGTTTTGGTTCGGAATGGAGAATTCATTAGTGAAATGGGAGGTAGAACACTGTGAGTACCAGTCCTGTCCCCCTGTAAAAGGAGGAGCTGGGAAGAATTCTTTTTGATAGATTTCTCAGACGAAAATAAAGCGCGAACATGGCAAATGTTGTATCTGAGAACCATTTATTGGTAAAGAAGGATGTGTTCCTACCTAAGTGGGATAGAAAAGAGAGCAGAAAGGGAAAAAGAGAGACAAAGAGAGAGAGACAGGAAAAAAAAGGGTAGGGCATCTAGAGACTTGGATTTCTTAACATTGTGTAACATATTTTGGGGTGATGAAACAGCAGGCCAGAGGCCTTACAAACTGAACCCTGGCTTGAGCCGACAGAAGCTGTGGGAAAGCTGACAGCTCTTTGTGAGAACAGAGTCCTGCAGCAGTGAAAAACAACTCGTTTTCCTTGAGAAAAACTCTAGGACTGTGGAAAACAACCTGCTTTCCCTGAGAAAAAGCTCTAAGACTATGGAAAACAAGCTGCTTTCCCTAAGAACTCTAGGACTGTGGCAAACACCAACCACCTGTATAAACTGTTTTTACACTGTTAGATAAAAAAATGAAAACAGTATGTCACAAACAACTCTCTCTGCATGTACACTCAGGGTGATTGAGTGACCAATCAATACAGGATAACAACTTGGTACTGATCAATTGGAGATAGACAGGGGAGGTGCTTTAAAAACCCTACAAAAAGAGACTCATGAAATAAACTGGGGTCGATCCTTTTCTTTTTGCACCATAAAGTGTGTCCTACATCCTTCTTTATTGAGCACCACAGGGACATCTTTAACATTGTGTAACAACAGAACTGTAGAATTTGTGTATAAATTCAATATTCTGCATGGTCACTTTGGAAGCCTGCTGGACTTTTGTGCTAAG
The DNA here is from genome assembly GCF_024509145.1 of Vidua macroura. Classification (NCBI taxonomy): domain Eukaryota; kingdom Metazoa; phylum Chordata; class Aves; order Passeriformes; family Viduidae; genus Vidua; species Vidua macroura. Next base: position 6,690,301 of record NC_071579.1, read on the forward strand.
TCTAAACGTGTGTTGTGTTTATTTGACTTTAAACCCACTTGAAAAGAAGGGATTCTGACTTCACACTTTAGTCCAGCAAGCTGTTCTACCTCCAGAACATAACAATAACAACAACAGTAATCTTATTAACACGTACATACAGTTACCCTGTAACACAAGGTAAACAGGGTCTAGGTCTTTCCAGAGCCGGGAAACATAACAATAGCATCAGAATGAGGGAATAATCCAGGTGTTTACACCAAATATTTATCAGATTTTTCACACAATTACAAAGTCACAATTCAGATCTTCACAATCCTTTCTCTAAAAAAACAGGTACTTGGTTGGATTTAATTTAAAAAATGTAGCAACTCCTGTCATTGTTGAAGCCTGAGAAAACATATTTCTTGCTGTTTTCTAGAAATTAATCTTCACTATCAAGTCCAATGTTAGTAACCTTGTATGTATTTATATAAAATATTTGTTGAGTCAGGCTCACTTAAGTTATTTCCTCATGTATTTCTCTCATAAATCCTCATTTGCCCTTGTGTACTGTAGGAGAATAAAGATGAAGTGAAAATGTACTTCGTCCTCGGAGCGTTCAGACAGTTTTCTGTAAGGGTTATGAATAATTCTCTGATATTCACATTACATTGAATTTAACTAAATTTATTCCAGGCATGGAGAGTTTATGTTGCTGTTTCTCAAACTTAAGATGAAAATGCTTCATAATTATTAGAAAATTGGTAACACCTTAACAGCAATCTGCTTATTTTATGGGAATGTTTTTTTCTCTGAACAGAGATTGTGTTCTCTTCTGAAGGAAGTATTTAGTAAAGTCAGTTTGTGTAAAAGATGCTGCCCCAAACTGGACTTTCTCAGCAGTTATGGGTATTGTTGAATATATTGATTTTTACCTTTATTTCCCTGTATAAAGGGGCCCAGAATCTCCATTCTAGGCCTTGTATTTTTTAAAGGTTGCGAACTACAATACTTCCATAGACTAAGATTAATAAATTTAGTAATTAATTCTTAGTTACTAATTATCCTTGGAATAAAATCTCAGGTTCTCACAAGGATTATTTTTTGAGACAAAAAATTTGTAAAATCTATTTGCAATCTGTTTGGGTGCTGTGAGTCCACAAAACCACAGTAAGGACTGTATCCCTTGCTGTGTCATATAAAAGCTTTTAAACCGATTTTATTTTCCTCCTGAGATGTTCCAAGGCAGTGATGCTGGTTGGGCTCTCCAATTGCAATTGGCTCCCGGGAGAAAAATATCCAAAGGAAAAGGAAAAGGAAAAAGGAAAAGGAAAAGGAAAAGGAAAAAGGAAAAGGAAAAGGAAAAAGAAAAGGAAAAGGAAAAGGAAAAGGAAAGAAAAGGAAAAGGAAAAGGGAAAAGGAAAAGGAAAAGGAAAGGTAAAAGGAAAAGGAAAAGGAAAAGGAAAAGGAAAAGAAGGGAAGGGAAGTTCCGGGAAGGGAAGGGAAGGGAAGTTCCGGGAAGGGAAAGGGAAGTTCCGGGATGAAGGGAAGGGAAGGGAAAGGAAGGGAAGGGAAGGGGAAGGGAAGGGAAGGGAAGGGAAGGGAAGGGGAAGGGAAGGGAAGGGAAGGGAAGGGAAGGGAAGGGAAGGGAAGGGAAGGGAAGGGAAGGGAAGGGAAGGGAAGGTGGGAAGGGAAGGGAAGGGAAGGGAAGTTCCCGGGAAAGGGAAAGGGAAGGGAAGGTGGAAGTTCCGGGAAGGGAAGTTCCGGAAGGAGAGGAGGGAAGGGAAGGGAAGGGAAGGGAAATGGAAGGGAAGGAAAGGAAAGGAAAGGAAAAGGAAAGGAAAGGAAAGGAAAGGAAAGGAAAGGAAAGGAAAGGAAAGGAAAGGAAAGGAAAGGAAAGGAAAGGGAAAGGAAAGGAAAGGAAAGGAAAAGGAAAGGAAAGGAAAGGAAAGGAAAGGAAAGGAAAGGAAAGGAAAGGAAAGGAAAGGAAAGGAAAGGAAAGGAAAGAAAGGAAAGGAAGGAAAGGAAAAGGAAAGGAAAGGGAAAGAAAGGAAAGAAAAGGAAAGGAAAGGAAAGGAGAAGAAAGGGAAGATGAAAGGGAAGAAAAGGGAAGAGAAAGGGAAGAAGAGAGAAGAAGGAAGAAAGAGAAGAGAAGAAGAGAAGAGAAGAGAAGAGAAGAGAAGAGAAGAGAAGAGAGAGAAGAGAAGAGAAGAGAAGAGAAAGAATAGAGAAAAGAAAAGAAAGATAAGAAAAGAAAAGAAAAGAAGAAGGAGATTTCTCTTACTATTATCTGTGAAAAAAGAAGAGGCTCCAGAATATTAAATAAAGTTATTCCCATGGTTTTAGGACAGTTGAAGGTGCCATCCTGCTTCCATCTCACTTTTTAAAACATTTTGACCCAACACCATTACATTCACTCTTTTGTTTTCCTTTTTCTTTTTTTTTTCTTTCCTCCTGAGCTATCTTGTGGTGTATATATAACACAATTTTAAAGAGCTGTCAGGTTGCTCAAATGAACAGGCACAGCAGCACTGAAAAATAATAAAAAAAAAAACGGTGAAAAATCTGATGAATTTTGTATTCTGTGCAAAACAAGCTCCTATTTTATCCTCTTTTTTATCAGATTCATATCTAGACACTACTAAGAAGGAAAGAGTATTCAGGAAGAGCATTTCTGCTCAGCTGCAGACAAAATTTAAAAATACATTTCTTTATTTATATAAAACTAAAAAAGCTGTCAGACTAAATACATTTTTATTCATGTGAATATATAAAGGTTAAAGTGAGCGATGAATACATTAAATACACATTATATTGCTCACAGAAAAGGAAACAGAACTTCAGAAGTTTAATGCTGTATTTCAAGTTGAGTCTTTTGCTTTACTTGCTTGTTTATGAGCTTTTCCCCAAATCCCCTCTCCTCTGCACAGCTCCCAGTGCAATTAATTAAAAGAATGCAAATTCCAGCAAACCAGAAACCTACCAGTAACCTAAAAAGGGAGTAGAATAAATTAATCTATTGGTCTGAATTTCTTTTCAACTCATTTATTCACATTTTAAAGGTTGGGGACATGTGGACAAGTGCTGAATAGTACATACCTGTGACATAGAAAGCAACCGTTTGTAGGAAAGCCTGAGACAAATTTCAACAGGTCAATGAAAGTTAAATTCTAAGTTCTAAACAGACTTTTTTACTCCTGAGAGGAGAAATATCTCTTTAATCTGCCCTTTTACATAGTGGATAACTAATTAGATGGCAATAATTAAGTAGAGCTGCAAAACAAGCAGTTTATAAATCCTAATACTGTGTGTTCCTTTTCTAAATTTTCCCTCACTCCATGCAGTTATTAGGAGTTTTGATTAATTTAACATGAATAGGGAGCAGGATTTCAGTATTTCTTGGCAGATAGTAAAATAAAGGTAAAAAAAAAATAATCAAAAAAATTGAACACCTAGCATCATAAACCACAGGTTTTCTTAGACCCAGAGTAAGATTGAACAATAATCATCTGTTCCACAATACTTATTTTTATAGGATACAAAAAAAATTGAATTTATTATTAATTTCATACTTTGTTCCTTAAAATTGTGGTTTATAAGTGTTAGGGTAGTGACAAAGCCTGGAAATCCCAGTCCAGGCTTTCCCAGGCAGGACAGTCCTGTTTAACATGCACAGCATGTGCTCCAGGCAGGGTCGTTGGTTCTATAAGCACAATCTTAATTACTCTCTTTATGCTGATGACATCCAAATATAATAGGTGTATCAAACAGCTCCTGATGACTTAGATAAATCTGTCTCTACTCTGGAAAGATACTTACGAGACGTTAAGTGTGGAGTGTCTGCTAACATTTGGTGTTTAAACCAGAATTGATTTTATTTGGCCCTCTGCCTGCTAAGTAGCAGCACCTCATTTATGGTACCACTGGTTGGAAATAGAAAATTGCCTCCTCGCTGAATAATTTTGGTGTTATATTTGACCCTGAATTTTGTTCTGAGGCCACACTGTTAAGTCTTCATATTTACACATCAGGAATTTAGCAAGGTTAAGGACATTGCTGGTTCAGCAGGATGCATGGCTCTTGATTTATGGCCCACCACAGCGAGGTTGGAATGCCATAATTCATTGTTTGCAGGTTTTCCCTGAGCTGTTTGTTGTACACACTTGAGCTGTACAGCACCTAACATCTCCAACACTTGCTAGAAATCAGCTACAGGAGAATATCTGAGGAATATGTGGCTGGCTGTCAAAAGGAATCTGAAATGCTGGTCCATGTTTAGGAATTCTTCCATTCAGAAATCAGCTGGTTTAGAAAGCAGAGGTAGTTGATGACATCTAAATATCTAACAGATATTTACAGATCCTTGGATAATTTTTCTGGTAAATAAATTTGTATAAATTTCCCATTTTCCCTGTGAATTCTCCAGAAATCTCTGTTCTTTTCTAGAATATGATTTTACTTAATTTGAGGAGCTGCTTACTTAATAGCAGTTTATTTAATTCCTTCCAAGGTCTTTCACTTGTGCTGATAGGAGCTGCTAAAACACTTGAACTATTACTTGGAACAGCATTTATTTCATCTGATTTGACCTCAGTATTTGACCTGAGCCTCCTTTAGCTTTGTGAGCCCCCATGATTTTAGGGAAAAAGCAATGCCTTTGAAGAATGACCAGCTGATATTTGGCCTTGAAATTTGGGAGAGGTGAAGATGGATGTTGGTCCTAAGTGTCTTTATTGAGCCCATAATGACAGTGGAGATAAAATTATTTGGTGTTAAACTCACCAACAGGCAAAGTTTAGGAGGCAAGAAGTCAGTGTCAATTCAGTAACAATGTAATGAAATACAAATAGATGCTCAGTACAAGACAAAAAACACACATAACTTTTTTTAAAGTTTGTTGAATGCTGTTTTAGCGGTGCTCTGTATTCTGTTGCCTTTCTCCGTGCCATGTGCCTCTCTCAAAGCACAACCTTTTAGGCTCAGGTCTGTCAGACTTGGTGTTTGCTCCACATGGGTTTATCAATGCCTTCTTTAGCTCTTTCCAGTTGTCTTTCTGGAGTGTTCTAGGTTGCCTCCATCAGTTTTCCATAGGTTAAAAAAAAAAAAAAAAAGCTTTCCTGAGGACATTCCTTTCTACACTGTAGACATTTTGGTCCCAAGATGAGTGTTTCTGGTATATACATAAATATAGATATATAAAGAAATTGGTTTGTCTGTATGTATATATAAAAATTTCTTAGTCTGAATTTCCCTACCCAAAGCAACTTTAAAAAAATGAACCTATTGACCTATAGATTTTATTGCTGTTTAGGATGATTTCCAGACTGGTAAACTGCCCCAACCTCTGACTGTAATGTGCTCTCACCCCTTTAAGGACACTTCTGCTGTTATATTGTTGGTGCCATGTGTGGAAAGGCCTCCAAGAGATTCCTGAGTTTGCAAAGTGGGTCATGCAGTCAAGTGGAAGAACATAGCCTTTGGATACTCTGGAGATGTTGTATTGGGATGATTGCTCTGGAAGTGCTTCCAATTATAAAGATTGCTTCCCCCAAAGGAAAAGAGACTTTGATGTTAGTGAGTTATCTCAAAACAGCTGGAGATACAATAAAATCCTATCAGAAACCAGCATCAACACGTGGCATTGACACATCAGGTCTCAAGACAACATTTACCAAGAACCAGATAAGCCTGAGGCTTCCTCTTCCTTAATTAAACTTAATTAGGTTGTTTTTCTGAAGTTTTTTTCACTCTGGAATGATTGAAGCCATTGGAATAGTGAGTGGAATTTTCACTGAGTGGTTTTTGGAGGAACTGCACTTACAGCAGGGGGGTAAAGCTCTTTCCAAATCCACACGTACCCACAAGGACTTTATGTAGACAGAGGGGGCTTTGGGGATGTCTTGCACTTCCACATTTCTTTGTGAACACGGACAAAGCAAAACAAATTGTCTCACTAAAAAATCAGCTCTCATATAATTTTTTACCATCCCAGTGTGTCTGTGGTTGACAGAATGACTGTTCTGATAATTAAACTTTTACAGTTGAAGCGATAATTTCTGATACTCGAGCCACACTCATGCATATTCAAAAAGGGGTTTGTTTTTGCACACCTCCTGATTGCCATCTCTCAACAAACATCAGATTGTTGCCATTATCAGTTCACAATACCTTTCCTTGATGGTAAAAGTCTTTCATTTGCCTAAATGGAAATGAGAATGCAATTATGGATATTTATAACTATGCATAATACAAATTTTTTCAGACAATCATGGGAATATAATGATGATTTTTGTATCCTGTCAGTCCATATTATGCCTTGCCAAAACCAGGAGCCTTCTACATATGTACATTTGTCTAGTAAAATGATAATTCCATCACTGGACACTCTAGGAAACAATTGCTGCGATTATTGAAAGATAAATTATTTACACAATAGCCATCAGTACTGACTGCATAGCATTTATATGACTAAACAATTTTTAAATAACTTATTTATTGTTTATTGTTTTTCTCTTTCAGATTTTACTCATTTAAACTAAGCGCAACACTAGAAAAGTACTATCTGTAGGTTTTATCTGATTATCTGAATAATTCCATTTTGTAACACAAAGTGGATGCCGGGTTTGGTTGTTTGTAGCTTTTAGGACAGGGATCTAAATGCCCAGAACCAAAATAATATACACAGTGGAAACAGGAAAAATGTATACATTTGAGAAAATGCTTTTCTCAGTGTTTCACAATTAACTACAGGGTTATTAATGACAAAAATCTTTATGTTTAAAAGATAAAATGCATGATATAATGGTAAGTAATTTTTATTTCCTTTTTTTTTTTTTTTTTTTGGCAATATGTAAAAAATTTGGTCATTTTCCAGCATAAAAATTATGAGTTTGCTTTCTATCCTCCAGAATACATTTGGAATGGCTCTAATATTTTTTACCCAAAGCTTTTGACACATATCTGAACTGAATAAAGCATTAAAAGAAGGAGTTGATCACAGATAACCTCTAGGATTTTGTTATCAGTTTTTCCTTTTGACTCAGTGATATGTTTCCAATGCTTTTTTTTTTCCCTTTCACTTTAATTCTGAAAGATTCAACAACTTCCTCCTTTGATGACTAAGTACAAACTCTATGCAGTTTTTTATTTCCTACTATATAGAAAGATACTTTCCCCCTTCTTTTTCTGTCTATTTTGAGCACCTTGCTTAGTCAGAATTACAAATAAAATTATGTGTCAGAGAAGACCTGGGTGACAATATGGTCTCACCAATTTTATGTAGTAATGTAAAACAAAAAGAAAAATCTGCTCAAGGTATCAACTGTTATTAGAAGTTACTTTTGTCCATGAAATGTTATAGGTAAAATAATTAAAGGGAGAATGGTCTATGTTTTATTATCTGGTAGCAAAAATCAGTATCTGGAAACTAATATATGAATAATTCTTTTGATTGTAGGGAGAGAAAACAACTTTGCTTTCTCATTTCCCTCAGCGGGAGGTGCTCATTGTCAGCACCTCTGTAGGGAAGGTCATAACCTCACTGAATTCATCTATATAGCAATTAATGACCTTCAAGCTTTAAAGCTTTGCTCTATTTTCAAGCATTCGGGTCACATTTTATTCAATCTCAGACGTTTTCTTGATACATTTAAGACAGTTGTCTGTGTCCACAGCTGCCACCTATTCCCAAATTCAGATTAATGTCTGTCATGGTTCTGTAATACATGGTCTCCTCAAGTAGGGCAATAATACAACATTGCAGCTTCAATACTGAAAAATAAAAACAATATATCTACAACTACAGTTGTTGCTCATTCTCATAACTCTTGTCTTCTCCCTTAGCATTCAACTCTCCCTCCTGCTTGGAGCCTCATCATTTCAGTTTATACATTTGAATGATGAAATACCAGAAGCAATTTCACACACTGCTTCCTTGCATTTGTTCTCATTATTGTTTTTCACTAGAAAACACTCGTGTAGTTTCCAAGTAGGGAGGGCAGTGGCATCAAAGTAGCCAAACTCTTTATTCTCAATGGTTCCTAGTGTCACAAAAAGAGGCAAATCAGCACAAACTGAAATACAGAAAATTCCACTTAAACATAAGGTAAATTTCAGGTTGGGTTGTTTTTTTTTTCTTTTACTTTGTGAGATTGTTTGAATATAGAAGCAGGTTATCCAGAAAGGTTGTCGAATCAGTGGGAGGGTCCAGATGGTGTCCAGGTTCTTTTAAACTCAGGTCTTCTAAGGTTCTGGAACACAGATGATGTTTTTCAGCATTAAATAAGCTCACAGTTTAAAACACTTCAAAATGCCTATGAAATTTGCTCAACAAAACAGTGTATGAAATGTATGAAAGTATGCTAAGATATTAAAATAAACCCCAAACAAGCAAGCCAAAGGTTCTGAGATTCTTTTAGCTTGCACTTTGCTAGGAAGTCCTTTATGCTGTTCCCTTCTGATATAAAACCAATCTGATTATTGCACTCCCCACCACATCTTGCACCCTTAAGAAGTACTTTTGGAGTTCGTATTTCAATTTGGCAGCTACCAAATGTCCTGGGGTTTTAATTTAAATATAGGGAATCATAAAGACTGCTCCAAGCTGTAGGTGAGTGTAATTTTCCACAGTTATATATCCACATGGAAAATTCCTTGTCCATAGCAGGGGGGTGGAACAAGCTGATAATTAAGGTCTCTTCCAACCCAAACCCATCATTCTGTGATGCTCTGGTTCTCTGATTCTTTCAGAGTTAAGGCTAATCTGTACTTTCAGGGAGCCCATTGTTTATTCTTTTTCAGAACCAGTGTTTCACTTTCTGCATTGCCATTCAACTTCCATCTCCTAATATAACCCAACCTTTCAGAGGTCTCTGACTGAACTCATCCTGCTGAAGTTCAAAGCATTTTATTGTCGTGGATTGCTGTGTCACATTGATTTGCATTAGGAAATGTTTACAAGAACTATAACAGCCCTTCAAGTTCTTACTACGTCAAGAGTGACTAAAATTAAGTGTTGTTCAGTTGCAGATGAAATATACATATATGCTATATTTTTATTTATATATATTAACATTATTTATTCATGATGGATACACTCTTAGCTCAAGCCTTTAATTTCAATTCCTTATAGATTTTGGCAGGATACCAGAATTATTTGAATTCAACAGAAAACTTACATTGACTATGATGGATAATTATTAAAAATGCAAAAGATTCATAGATTCATCCCAAATAGCCCAATAATCCATAATCCTGAGTGCTTTAATGGCATTTAACAGTATTATTATTTTTGTTTTCTTTTTATGCCTTCCAGAATGCAAGAGTTTGGTAGCAAACAGAAGATATTGTACACATTTTCAAATTCACAGGAAGGCAACATATTAATTGATTCAGAGCTTGAACTGACACTACAAGTTCTCTTCCTCAAATCTGGTATGTAAGCTGGAATTGGTTTCCAACACATCTGGGAAATGATGATGATGATGATGATGATGACGATGATGACGATGATGATGATGACAATGATTTCAGGTCATCTTCAAAATGGCAAAATCACACAGATTGGTTCCCTTTAGACCAGTGCAATATAACAGGAAATGCCAGATACACATCTGGTTGAGTTCCAAGTTTCCATTATTTGAGTAATAGTTTTTCCCATTTTCCTTGGATTTGTAATTTTTCGTCTTTCCACCTGATTTCTGTTTATCTTTTGGTTCACAAGGTGGATAACCCAGGAATATTCATTGTATATCTATCTCAGAAAGACATAGAAATGATTTTTCTCTGTATTTTCTTTAATCTTAATTTTTAAACCAGACTTTATCAGTGCACTTAATGCATCTGTTCAGTTCTAGGGAAATAGGGGATAAGGAAAGGTGAACATGGGTTTGGAATGGAGATGTGGACTTCGTGTTGGAACCAGGGGAATGACGAGTGGTTTTGTGATATCTCCTAAGGACAACAATTTATATCACTGTGTATTGCTCTGTAATTTGCTTGCAACAGAATCTGCAGATTTGCCTTTCTGAATTCAGAAATATACCAATTAGGTGGAAAAGACATAGGAAACAAAATGGGAAAATGATAAATCTACTGATAAACAGATGCTGTGTTGGGTGGCTTTTACCCTGTCTTTTAAAATCAGCTTGCAGTTAGACTTAGTAAACAGCATATGCTTGTTGATATAATAGTAGAAGTAGTCCAGATTTCTAAGATTTCTCAGTGGCATAGTTATTGATTAACTTGCAGAAAGCTGAAAGCTCTTTGGCTCTAAAGATTTGATTTGTGTGTGTGTGTATATATATATGTATATATAAAATAAGAAAGCTGGAGATAAAATAGAATTTTACTGCCTTACGGAAAAAGAAAGAAAAAGAAAAAGAAAAAGAAAAAGAAAAAGAAAAAGAAAAAGAAAAAGAAAAAGAAAAAGAAAAAGAAAAAGAAAAAGAAAAAGAAAAAGAAAGAAAAAGTGAATGCTGGTCCTTAATATTGTAAATGTGTCAAGATCCCACTTTTATTAAAAGCTCAACCAAGGAAAAATTTCTGTCAGTCATGTATATTACTATGATGCCTTAGAGGAATCTGGATAGGAACCAAATGTCACACTTTTGCAAAAGTGAAAGAAGAGGGAAAGAAACAATTTATCTGTCAATCTTAAATCAGTTACTTCAATGCTGATCACAGGAAAAATGAATGAAATAATGAATGCACTGTATTAAAAATTAATGAGTAGTTTCTTCATGAATGTCAGTCTCGTGGTTTTGTGTAACACAGCTCTTACCCCGAGTAACACATAGTCATACTCAAGGTGTGTTAGTGTGACTACATCTCAGCTTTATGCTTTAGATTGTAAACCGACTTGTTTAATTTGCTTAAATGGCAAAATTGTCCCTCTGCCCACAGGAATGTGTAAAGTTAGGAGGTACAGCTTCAAAACCTGTTGAAGGTGTTGCTGGGTTGTCCTTACAGTGGAGAGGGTGGGACCCTTTCCTGCTGGCACTTCATCAAAGGTCACTTGGATCAGTGCTAAGCAGAAGCTGCAGGGAGTGGATGGACACTCAGCTCATCAGGACGTTGTTTGGGAAGTGCCAGTGCTGAGCTCAAAGCCATAAAGTAACTTTGTAGAAATTGCCACATGAGGGGAAAAAGCCCAGAGCTCTGAGCTGTGGGATCACATATCCCAAAATCATGGAAACATTAATGTTGAAAAAAGCCTTCCAAATCATCAAGTTCAACCTTTGACCACATATACCCATGCCCACTAAACCATATCACGAAGTGCCATGTCTACGTGCTTTTTTGGCCACCTCCAGGCATGAGGACTCCAGCACTGCCTAGGGCAGCCCCTGCCGAGGCCTGACCACCCTTTCCAGGAAGAAATTTCTCCTGGTGCCCAACCTGAGCCTCCCCTGGCCCAGCCTGAGGCCGTTCCCTCTCCTCCTGTCCCTGTTCCTGGGAGCAGAGCCCGACCCCCCCGGCTGTCCCCTCCTGTCAGGAGCTGTGCAGAGCCACAAGGTCCCCCCTGAGTCTCCTTTTCTCCAGGCTGAGCCCCTTCCCAGCTCCCTCAGCCCCTCCTGGTGCTCCAGCCCTTCCCCAGCCCCTTTCCCTTCCCTGGACACGCTCCAGCCTCTCAGTGCAGAATTCCTGAAGATTGGGCCATAACCGTTCAGAAAACAAAGCTTTTTCATTTGGTTTACACATGACTATACAGGGACTACTTCATGTTCTATAAATATAAACCATAAAATCGGAGTACACCAAGCATTTCTAAACTTCAGATTATTTGAAATTGAAAAGAAAATGATAGAAAAATTCATTGGAGGAATATTAGAACAAGCTCTGTCAAGTGTCTGCCAAAGATTAACTACTACAAGAAAGAAATAAAGAGCCAATCCATGGAAGTGAAAGTTTTCTATCTCTCCAGGCTAACAAACCACTTTCCTTAATCAAGTACATTTTCTGCAGGCTTTACTTAGTCTCACTCTTGAGTGAGTGTCACAAATGACATTAAATTTGATGACTGTAATGTTAAAAGCTCAACAAAATGTGAAATATCATTTCCATGGGAAATGTCAGGTACAGATGTCATCCTCATCCACTATCACAAAAAACCCCTTCGATTCAAGAGCTTTGAGACTCTTTATTGACCAATCAAAATGATATTTTTATGCATAGGTGAAAACCCCACAACAATTAAAACAAGCCTATAAATTTCAAGAATAAACTTTCTTTTTGAATTAATGAAACGGTTGAGGTTTTCTTCTCTTTTATAAAACCAAACTGTCAAAACAGCTATTTTTTTCCCAGATATATGTGATGCTTTTACGGTGTGGGTTTTCAGCTGTTTTTTAGCCTTTTCTGGGTAACATTTATGCTTTAGGCTTGACTATGTGCTTAAATATTATTTAATTGTTAATGAAGTAAGTTATGTTACTGTAATACATATTCTGAGTATTTATAGGAATTTTGGATGGAAATTCTTATTATATAAAATTCAAATTTTCTATAATTTTCATAGAAGTGAAAACATGTTTGTAGAACTTAAATGTAGAGTAACTGTAAATAAGTGTAATGGCTCCCAGAATTTAAATAACCATTTGCCTATGTATGTACTCAATTAGGGTATTTGGGCCGTTATTTGGGTTTTGCTTTTTTTTTTTTTTTTTTGTTTCGGTACTTTTCAGAAAAAGACATTTACATATGTTACTTCCAATGTTCTATCCATAACAACTTGGGATCATTTGAGAAAGTTTTATTAATTCCTATGTTATTCTTCTTAGCAAAGATGAAAATGATAATTCTTTTTTCTCATGACCAGAAAGATTTACATGCCTCAACAAAAAAAAATATAATGAAAGTATTTTTTCTCATCTCAGTGCCACTTTTAGTTTAGCCAGTCAGGATGTGATATGATGGAAGATTCAAACTTTAAATTTATCATTAATGTGTTTTCTGGGGAAAAAAATAGTTTTGCCATAAAATTTCCACCAAATGGATTTGCTGTTCCTGCAGAAAACTTAGCATTTAGAGGTTATTAAACTTAATTAGTCCTAAATTGGTTTACCCAAGTGCAAAGCAGTTTTTGTTGGTATATTTTACATATAGCTGAATATTCCAATTGAAAATTACAGTATTTTAGTTCTAAGAACCCACAACTTAGAGAAACATTGGATCCTTTTGGCAAATTTTATTTCAATGAGTATCTTAGTTTTGTAATTATACATGAAATCAAGATGAAAACAAATTGAAATCATTACAAACCCACAAAAACATCTCTGCTTTAATATAAATTTTATGTTAATGTAAACTGTGGCTGTTCCTGGATCCCTGGAAGTGTCCAAGGCCAGGTTGGACAGGGCTTGGAGCAACCTGGGACAGTGGAAGGTGTCACTGCCCATGGCAGAGGGTGGCACTGGATGGGCTTTAAGGTTCTTTCCACCCCAAACCACTCTGGGATTCTGGGGTTCCATGACTCAGCTCCTTAGCACCGGATTGGTGCTGGAGGAGCTCAGCACCAGCCTCAATGAGCTGCAGGTCCCTTTGGCTGAGTTCAGGAGGATTTTCCCTTTTCCCTTTGAACAGCCTGGCAAACACGGAGCCTTTCAGCCCACACCGTTCCCCTCTGTGCAGCACCAAGACATTCACAGCCCGGCAAGGCTGGGCTGCCACCCCATGTGCTGCAGCTGCTGCCAGGCCTGGGCAGGCCCTTGAGTGGCAGGGACACCAAGCCAATCTCTTCCCTGGTCATCCTGCCTGGTGTGTCTTCTGGCAATGTCTCACTTTGGAGGGACCCTGAGGTGCTCTCCTCCTCAGCGCTCCTGCTCAGGTCTGTGTCTTCTGCCCACCCTGTGGATGGGCCAGCCCTGAGCTCCTCGCAGCAGGACCCCTCCTCTCCCCGCAGCTCTGCCAGGAATGCCATGGCTGCCGGCCCTGCCCACTGCCCGAGATCTTCCAGCTGGCTGGGCAATGGGCTGGGGGGGCAGCAGGGGCTGTGCGGGGCCGCTGCCCGGCTCTCTGCTGCTGCCGCCTGCGCACCAGAGGCAGCAGAAGCTGCTGTCTTTGCCACCTCCTGTGCCTGGGCAGTGGCACTCACCTGCTGCTCCTCATCCTCTGGAGCTCTGGCCAGGGCAGCAGCTGCTGGCTGGGTGTCCGTGGGAGCTGCTGGGGCAGGAGATGTGCTGGGCAGGTCAGAGTCTGCCTCTTCTGCCTCCAGCGAGCCGGGCTCCACCACGAGGGCAGGGTAGAGGGGGTTGACCCAGATGGTGTGGGTGCAGATGTCATTTCTCTTCTTCAGCCACCACTCTTGAGTCTTCCTGTCTTCCCCATGGGACACCGATTGATCTGTGTCTTGGAGAAACAGTTTTAGGAGTTGTCCTGGGTCGCGGTAAGACTCCAGTTTATTTGGGTCATTAGAAGCAGACTGTGACAGGCTCTCTTCCCCGGCACTCCAGTCTTGGCAATCATCGGACCAGTGCCTCTCCTCACTCCCTAGCTCTCCAAGGAGCGCCATTACTGCCGGCCCTGCCCACAGCCCCAGCTCTTCCAGCCGGTCGAGCGAGGGGCTGGGAACGCGGCAGCGCTCTAAGGGGTCCGGGCCTGCGGGCGTTGTCCTCTGGGGATGGGATCTGCGGGGCTCAGCTGGGCCCTGCTCTGTGCACGGCTGAAGCTTGCAGGGCTCTTCCCACGCTCTGTGTGTGAGGGGCCTGGGGGGCCTCTCTTCCGCACTGCTCTGACTTTTCTGCCCGCTCTTCTCCTCTGCCAGTCTCTGCAGCAGGCAGTCTTTCTCCAGCTCGGGGAAGGGCTGCTCCTCAGTCCCTGCCGCTGGCAGGACAGCACCCAGCTCTGCCCCTGCCCCCTGCCCCCCGACAGCTCCCAGCTGCCCGGCCGAGGGGCTGGGGGCGCAGCGGGGGCCGTGCGGGGCCGCTGCCCGGCTCTGTGCCCCTGCTGCGGGGGCTGCTGCTGCCGGCCCCGAGCCCGTGCCCCGGTGCAGGTGCCTGGATATCCCAATAGCAGGATATATTAGGTTGGATTATCTTTAACAAAGCCAGCACTTCCTGTCAGGATAATAGTAGTTGACACACAGTTTTACGCATCTCAGAGTTCACTAGACTGTAGTCTAGACAGGTGTGATTATTTTTAAATGTTTAGTTCCTTTTTGCAGTGATTCATCCTCTTACAGTATTGAAAATTATTTATTACAAGAATTATGTTTAAAGCATTTTATAGACCTGATTCTTTGGTAGTTTTATGTTGACTGATGTATGATAAGATTGCAAAGCAGAAGTGCCTCACAGGGGAGGATGCAGCTAAGAAAATGAAATTCTTGTGATTAATACATGATCGCATGAGCTTGGCTTTGAGAATGCAGGTTGAATTTGAAATAAATGCAAATACATTGTTATTTGTGAATGACCACACTCTTATGGTGTCATTGTAAATAAGAGGAGGCCATGTCTAACCCAGCTTTTGGAGTGAGAGTGCATTAAAGCCATATTCAGCTGTTGGTGTGTGGGGTATCAAACCTCCCAGGGCAGTTACAGCTGAGCCAGACTGTGCATTGTGTCACCTGTGCTCACCCAGTCCTGAAAGGGAAAGGGCACAGGGAACACAAAAACAAACACACACAAATAAAGTCAAAGGCTTTTTTAAGAGGACAAAGCCAAATAACAATAAAAAAGATTGACACTAGACACAGCAAGAAGAGGGCAAAGGGGTTGTGAAGCCTTTGCGTGTCTGTACATGCTAAGATGATTTTCAGCCCTCTCAGGCTGGTACACTTAATTCTTTTTCTATTTGTTATTCTATTGGCAACCAAGCTCCTACACCATGCATTTGTCAGCATTGAATTGCATTTGCTTCATGTCAAAAAACCATCTATAAAGGCCTGCTGCTGCTTTTTTGATGTCATTTTGTTTGCCACAGTTCTGAACATTGGAGCATTGACTATGCAGAGAATATGGGAACAAGTCTGGGGATATTTTAAAGCTTCACCAAAGGGAGGAATGTTACTTTTGAACTTATTAAGAAGGGATTTATGTGGGGAATCTCTGGGAGGTTGGCTTGTTGGATTTTTTTTGCCTTCCTGGAAAAGTCTGTCCTTTCCAGTATTTCTCCAGAAAAGGAAGGACTACTTACAAAGTGGGTATCCTTAACTTTCTAAAAGGTCCTTTTGCCTCAGAGGATTCTATCTATGTTGAGTATCACTTCCTATTATTATCATGTGACTGAGATTTAGTAGAATATGCTTTTAGTTCTGGATTTGAAAAAGAACAGGAATTTGTATGACTCCAAATACTGTCAGGCCACCAGACATCTTCTGTGAACGTTTTGTAACAGGTCTAAGAATGAGCTGGTCCATTATAGGGAAGAATCAAACCAGTGGATAAAATCCTGCCCTCACTGCTACCAAGAAGAGTTTGGTCTCTGTCTTCAACAGGCTCCAATTTTATCCTCATATTTTTTCATAGGAAAAAAAACTGCATTTTTTCACTCCTGAATGACAAGAGGTTTGTTTATTGTCTGTGGAGCTGAGCTCATGTTTCAGTCCAGGCTTAGCAATGATCAAAACTCTCTGAGAAAATAAAATAGTAATAAAAGGCCATTACTCAGAGCCACTAAAATTACCCAGTATTCAGGAACCAACAGTGAATTGACTTCCATAAAACCACTCCCATCAGCCTACTGTCCATAACACAGCTGATTCCAGGATCTCTATGTGCCAGTGTAGAGTCAACGTCCAAAAGCTTGAGACTGCCTTTAATACCAAGTAACTTGATCCTGGACATTCCCTCTATCTTCAGGTGAAACTTGATGTTCAGAAAGTGCAGAGAACCAAGCAAACTCCCCTTTTCTCTTTCAGAACTATGAAAAACAGCTCAGTTTCTGTCTTACACATTGTGCACTGCAATTTCCAGCTGCCCATTTAGCAAGCTCATAGTGATTAGTTCAGAAGTTGATTCTCCTTGTGCAAAACCAGGTAAAAATCAATCAGTGATGTAATTGGGATGCTGAAGTTGATGCAGCCATCAAATGGAAATACCACACTCCTCAAGGGATTGCATCACAGTAGAGGAAAAATATGTTTTAGAATTAAATGGAGTCTTTTAATCTTCACAAAACAGCCCCAGCTTTTCAGGTGCCCTGAGAATATCTAAGCAGACAGTTTAATAAATTAGACTTAACAAATCTTTTTTATGAAAATAAGTTGGAGACATTCTATCAGAAGGTTTCCAGATAGCTTTTTTCCTCTGTATTTGCTATACTTTGGTGTTGTTCTTAAGAATTCAGATTTTTTTTCCCCTATCTGAATGTATGGAGAAAAAAAATATTGATTTTAATAACTATATTACTTGAAAGCATGCCCACATTCAATTTACTAAAATCAGATTCCCTACCTATTCTGAGCAGACAGTAACAACATGATTCTGTCCTAAGGAGCAACAGAAATAGCTAACAAAACCTAGATTTAATTTTTATTGAAATTATTGCAAATATTCAGTCACACATTCAATAGTTGGATTTATGTAAGTACATACATCCACAGAATGTATGTAGAAATCATAGCACCTAAGAGTGGTTTGGGTTGGAAAGGATCTTTAAAGATAATCTCATTCCAAAACCAGGCGCTGCCCATGGGCAGGGACACCTTCCACTAATCCAGGCTGCTCCAAGCTCCAAGGTCCTGGCCTTGGACACCTCCAGGGATGGGGCAGCCACTGCTTCTCTGGGCACCCGGTGCCAGGGCCTCCCTGCTGTCGTAATGAAAAAATGTGGTCTCTATACAAATCCAAATTTACCTTCTTTTGGGTCAAAAGAGTTGCCTCAGTCTTGTCACTACAGGCCCGGAGCTGGATGTGGATATGCAGAATATATAAATTTACATGGAAACAAATGGATGCTAGAGAAAGAATTGTGGTCTCTATAAATATCTATATATTTTATATGTAATAAAAATAGAACATGTTTTCTTTGTGATTTTGGCAGTTAAGGAAAACCTTCTGTGCTCTCGTCTGGGAGAAAATGTGTTAAGTAAAATATGAAGTTTTAAAAGGCATACAACTAAAATGTAGGAAATAAACACCTGTCTCCCCTGTTAAAAACAGTACCAACATTTCTGATGTTCCTTAGGTTGAAAGAGGTTTTAAAGTGTCTTTTTTCTCACTAAGTTATTAATTCATGAGATAGAAGCCTCTCTCAGACTGCCTGAGTAGTGTTTTCTTCATTCCTGCATATCACACATCTGAGAAAATCTATGCAATACTTGCATGAACAATATTTGCATTGGTAACTCTGTTTATACAGTGTGGGGTCCTGAAATCCACACCTTCAAAGGTGATTATATACCTAATGTCCACAAAAGTTCCAGTGAAATCAGTCATGGTATCTCACAGTAGATGTATCAAACAAATGGGACTGTAAAAAAGGGTCTACTGCACTCATGAATTAATCTCCACATAACAATTATTTAAACTGTATGAAATTGAGGTTTTCTTTATTTTCCCCTAAAATAAAGCAAATATATGTAAGAAGGTGGTGATTCACACTGCAAGTGGCATTTCTAGAAGCTCCCATTATTAGTACTAAAAATGCTTTACCATCTGTCTCCTTCTCTCTTCACTCATTTATTTTGCTGCCTGCAGTCATGTTATTTTCTTTTTGAAGAAAGAGCAAAGTTGGCATAAGGAATGCAGAGATCCTGGTTCTGCAAGCACCCTCCACCTTCTGCCTCCTGTCCCCTGAGTGAGCTGCTTTTGCATGGAATCACATGCTCTGATGATGCAGACCATCAGTACTGACACAGGCTAAATATAACTCGAACACCAGATTGCATCTCCTGTCAAAGAGTTCAATAACTAGAAAGTGGAAACTCTTCATTTTCACTTTGCCCAATATTAAAAGGAAAAAAAAAAAAAAAAAAAGAGAGAAAAAATCTGGGCAAAACCCCCAAAATAAATCCTATGAAATAAAAAACAAAAATCATTAAAAAAAAAAAAATCACTGCTGGTTTTCATGTTTTTTCCATTTCTTTGTTTGTCCTGCTCTTATGGACACATTTCTTCAGAACTCCCTGGGGCATGTTTCTCTGAACAGGTCCTTTAATAACACTGACATAAAAACTGCTGCAGAGTAGAAAAACATGTTGCAAACACATCTAAACAGCCCAAAGTTACTACTGCCTAAGTAAGAACCAGTTTAATTAAATAGAAGATATGTCATGACAGCATAAGCAGCCTCAGAAATTAAGTGAATCAAATCAGAAACGTATGCATTTGTAGGTTCAAACCAAAAAGAAACATTCCATTCTCAGCATGATAGCTTACCTTATGTGAATATCAGAATTAGTTGCAAGTTTTGACTTCATCAGAGTCTGTAAACTCCAGTATGCACAGCAAGAAGAACACTGAGTTTAATAAATACTCTTTACTTGGCTTCTTAAATGGCAGTGAAAAAGTGCCAATATGAGACTTAAAACATTGAAAACGAAAGATGTGTGCATATGTAACACACAGAGAAACATGCACAGGAATGGTAAACTGGCAGGAAATAGGGTAATTTTTCACAATGTAACAGATTAATTTTGGCATATATATTAATTAACTAGAATATTCACAAATGTCTTTAATTGCCTGTTTGGTATCTTGCTAAAACTGTAAGCCATAGAACCCTGTTCAAACAAGACTTCAGCCTTCCTGACTCATCTGCCTACAGCATAACAAGGTTCTTTCCCCCCAAGCTATCAGACTGTTGCCACATCCAGGTTTTGGTTATTTCATCTGTCCACAGTGAGTCAGCAACGATCTTGGTATTTTAAACACTTGGTATTTAAACAAGTTGCATCCATGTTGAGGTGGAATTCAGCAGCCATCTGGTCCTTGGAAAAGGAAGATGGCAGCAGTGCAGAGATAAATCAAGAAAAAAAAAAGTAATATTTAAAAATAGACTTCGTTTTTTGGTTTAAATTTCTTTCTTAGAAGGGTGAATCAGAATGCTTGGTTTTAGAATAAACAGTTGTGAACAAACTGCAACTTGTCTTAATGTTCAAATGGGAAGACTTAATCAAGATGAAGACAAAACTTGATATCAGTTTCAAACCTGCAAGCAATTTGCCAGAAACACAAATAAAACAAACAAAACCCTCCCCCTCTAAGCCCCTAGTCTGACAGGAAACCTCCTGATAAGGCTTTAAACACAGAAACATGACCATGGCATAAAAGATAATGTTTTCCTCCAGTAAAGCAATCCATTTGGGAATCAGCAGAGCAGCCGTGGTGAATATGCAGTGATTGATGAGGATTTGTGCTTGGAGTGTGCTAATGAACCGCAATCCACTAGTGCAAACATGCAATTTCTCAGTCATTACCTGTACATTAACGTTTGATTTCATATCTTGTCAACATCGAGTGCAAACTAACTCAGAGCTGGAGAAAAATCTCCTTTGGAGATTCCTCAGTAGGAAAATTAGCCTAAATATTTGTCTTAGGTTAGCTGGGGGTGTGTATTCTATCCCCATCTATTAAAGGTGGGCAGTTCTCTTCTGTTCATTGGGCAGTTTTCTTTATCTCTCTCACAACCAATCCTCCCTCCAGGAGATCTCTTCTGTTCATGGCCAGTGAGTGTCCCTGCATGGCTGAGAAAATTCCATCATCCCATGGGGAGATGCTCTGCCCAGGGGGAGGTATTCCTACCTGGATACAATGTGAGATTTTGGGACACCACAGCAGCCTTTGCCCACTGCATTCCCAGAGGAGCAGTTTTCTTCCCCACTGCATTCCCAGAGGAGCAGCTTTCTTCTCCACTGCATTCCCAGAGGGAGCCCAGGCCCATCTCCAGCAGCCCTGGAGCTTCAGAGGAAAACTCCACCCTTGTCCAGGATCCCTGCTCCAGCAGAAGCACAGCTGGCACTGCAGGAGGGCTGAGCCACCATGGAATGGGACTGCTGCCACCACCCTGACCCACAGGGTGTCAGCTCCTGTTCTGACTCTGTCAGTGGTTGTTTTGTATTTCTGCATTTTTTATTTTATTTTTATTTTCTTCCCTAATAAACTGTTATTCCTATTCCCGTATCTTTGCCTGAGAGCCCCTTAATTTCAAAATTATAATAATTTTGAGGGAGGGGGTTTACATTTTGCATTTCAGTATATTCAGGGGAGGCTCCTGCCTTCCTTAGCAGACACCTGTCTTTTCAAACCAATACAATCTTAAAAGAATGTAAAAAAGCACGTGAGTTTGCTGTCCAAGAGCTGTTCTGCTGAAGGCTCTGGTAATGAATGCTTTCCTTGTCAGGACAGCCTGACCTGTATCTGCCTTCTGCAGATGCCTGAACTGTATTTCTGTGCCTGGGCCTCTTTTAACCTCTGCAAATGCCAATTTCTTTAGTCTCTGTAAAGCAAAACTGACAGAGATAAAAAATGCTGTCTCAAGCCAACAGATATTGAAACTCTGAGGACAGATATGTACTATAAGACTCCTTATTCCTGGGAAATAATCCTAGCAGCAAGGGAAGTGAGTAACAGATGGGATTACAAACTCTAAGATTCATCTGCTGACAATAGATGTACATAATAAATACTGTAAATATTTTATGAACAGTGAAGATCTTACAGTCTATAGCACAGGATAACAATAGCATTAATATCCTCAAGAATCCTGAATAGTTTCTTTCTGATGCCATCATACAGCTACAGAATCCCTGAGTGGTTTGAGTAGGAGGGGACCTCACAAAGAACTATTTCCTCTCAATTGCCCATCTAAACCAACCCTTCTAAATTGGAGAATTCACCTTTCTTTCCTCTTGCAATTTCCCAGTTTAAATTAGAACTATGTGAACATTTCAGCCACTTATGAAATTGTATTCCAACAGCTCATCTCTGGAGTTTTTTCCTCAGTGTCAGGGTTGTGATCTTTACTAATTCAATAACAGTAATTTACTAATACAAGTGATTTTTATTGCAAGTCATTATCACAAATATGAACAAGGTTAGATAGCCTGGGTATGAGTGACTGAAACACTTTATGTCTTCAAATAATGAAATTTTAGGTGTCAAAACACAAGTTTTGAGGAGATGAGTGCTGAGACAAGCAGCAGTATTATTGTATATACCACAAGGTAAGGAACTATAAAAAGAAATAACTATTTATTCAGTTTTGTCTGGTTTTATCTGCTTTTAAGTTCCCAGTACATACAAGAACAACTAAAATTTGGACTGTTATGAAATGATTAGCATTCTGAAAAATAATTTCTTTATAAAATACAAAATTGTGAACAACACTATCACAGGGATATTTTAATTCTCAGAGAAATGTACTGTTTTGGGTCTTTGCTTTACTTATTTCCTGATGCCCACCTGTATACTCAGTGAACACTTTTCAAAATCAACCCTTATTTGCTGGTAATAATCTGTCAGTAATAATTAAACCCCTAGAGAAGTGGTACCTAGAATTACTTATATTTCCTCAAAAAATCAAGAAGAAAGGCTGTTGTGGTTTTCAGCTTTCTTTTATGATTCTTTTTATACTATTATACTATTTTCCCTTTTCTAAGGCTAATTTTTTTATGATGCAAAACCTGCCTTTTAGGCTGTAATTGTCATTAGTGAATGTCTGTAGTCTTCTGGATTTGCAAACCCAAAATGCAAATTTACAGAGCATGATTAAGCATATTCTTTCCAAAGACACCATCATTAATTGCTGATCAGAGATTTTACAAATGGAATTAAATGCACTATTCAGCTGTCTAGATTTGGAGAAAACATCTCCTCTTTGAGTTATATTGGGGCAGTTATTAAATACATTACTGCAACAATATTATGTGAAGAATCTGTAATAGAGAGTTAAAATCATAATTATTGTTGTCGTGTGACAGCAGTCTTTCAAATGGGTCATTGCAGCCATGGAACAAAGTTTTTTATTTAAAGCTAAAGATATGGGAAAAAGAGGGGGTCATCTCCACAAAACTTGTGTTTTGGACCTAAAATTCCAGTATTTAAATACACAAAGTGTTTCAGTTGCTCATTCCCAGGCTATCCAACCTTATTCATATTTGTGATAATGACTTGCAATAAAAATCACTTGTATTACTAAATTAATGTTATTGAATTAGTAAAGATCACAACCCTGACACCAAAGAAACAGAGGATATTAAAAGTGATGAGGAAATATTTATATGTGAAAGGGGGGGAGTGTTTTCAAACAGAGAGTAGGTATAGATGGGCAATTAGGACGGAATTGTTCCCTGTGAGGGTGGGCAGGCCCTGGCAGAGGGTGCCCGGAGAAGCTGTGGCTGCCCCTGGATCCCTGAAAGTGTGCAAGGGATCTAGGATGGGGCTTGGAGAAACCTGGGACAGTGGAAGGTGTCCCTGCCCATGGCAGGAGTGGCACTGG
Source organism: Vidua macroura (assembly GCF_024509145.1). Classification (NCBI taxonomy): domain Eukaryota; kingdom Metazoa; phylum Chordata; class Aves; order Passeriformes; family Viduidae; genus Vidua; species Vidua macroura. The sequence goes on from NC_071579.1 coordinate 6,713,641, forward strand.
ATGAGCTTTTTAAGGTTCTTTCCACCCCAAACCACTCTGGGATTCTGGGGTTCCATGACTCAGCTCCTTAGCATTGGATTGGTGCTGGAGGAGCTCAGCACCAGCCTCAATGAGCTGCAGGTCCCTTTGGCTGAGTTCAGGAGGATTTTCCCTTTTCCCTTTGAACAGCCTGGCAAACACGGAGCCTTTCAGCCCACACCATTCCCCTCTGTGCAGCACCAAGACATTCACAGCCCGGCAAGGCTGGGCTGCCACCCCATGTGCTGCAGCTGCTGCCAGGCCTGGGCAGGGAGCCCGGGCAGCTCTGCACGCATCTCCTGGCAATTGCTCCTTTGGGAGCAAGCAGGAGCCTGAGAGTGCAAAGACAAACCCAGCAGCTGCTTTGCTAGGAACCCCAAGGACAGGCAGTGTCCAGGCTGTGGGATCCTGCAGTTCCCCGCTGCTGTTGCCCAGCACGTGTCCTCCTTCAGGACCTCCAAAGATAACGACAATTCTCAAGACTTTTGGGCTACATTAAAATGTCATTTAACGTTCTGCTTCAGAAAAAGGATTATGAAACTGGAGTTAGAGAAGACATTTAAATATCACTTCAGGCTTGAACAGAAATTCCCATGTGGAAAATGGTACAGGAAGTCTTTCCAACAGACTTCAGTCCCACCTCATAGCCTACAGCAAAGTGAAATACGTCAGGAATGACAAAAACATAATGCAAAGTAGAGATCTGCAAGTTAAAGGATACTGTGTAAAGAAAAGATAATACATCATACACATGGGAGAAAAAACACTACTTGAAATTAAAGAGTAAAAGTCAAGTCAGAAATCAAAATTATCATGAAATATTGAAAACAAAAGGAAAATATTTAATTTTCTGGTTGCAAAGAGACAGCTGAGAACTTTACTTGCAAATGGTTCCCTATCCAGACTCAAAACCCAATTAAAGTTTCCTGCAGGTTTTTAGTGGCACTTTGTCACAAGGAGTAGGAGCTGTATGAGATTCCTAATGTCTGTCTGGTACAAGAAAGGAAACATCCCAGACAAAGCAGAGAAAAAGGATTAAAAGCTATGTACTTATGGTATTTATAAATACATAGCAATGGATTATCAGAAAAAGAACTACTTAACAAATTTTATAAACTCCTTTAGTATTGTGACTTTAAAAACCTGAGAAACTTTGCATTTTATAGATTGGCTGGTTTGTATCTTCATTCAAAAGCAGCTATTTAAAAAAAGGTAAAATACAAATTATATAACATCTGAAATTAGAATTTGGCAATTCATAGCTTGAGAGGGTCAATAATTTTTTAAATTACTTTCAGTCCTCAGAATAATTCTGTTGTTCTTTGAACAAAATGGATCTTTTTCTTGTGTGATGTCTGAATAAAAAAATCTATCAGAAATTCTTCCATCAGAGAGGATGGATTTTTACTGCCTTAGAAGTTAAGATTTTTCAGGAAAAATTTCCTAATGGTCCTTCTTTTAACGGAACTGTTTTTCCATCATGTGAAATGATGCATGAGACAGCAGGCTTGACATTCCTTCTGTTTCATTCATTTTTCAATTTCATTATATTTGAAGACTAAAAGAGTTCCATGTAATAAACAGTTCAGATATCAATTATTATTATTTTCATGGAATCACAGAATATCCTGAATTGGAAGGGACACAAAGAGTCCAACTTTTGGCCCTGCACAGAACTCTAACAATCCCACCCTCTACCATTTTAATCTATATCTTGGAAATACAATAAGATCCTGTGTGAATGTTAATCTGAAATTAATTCATGTTTGTAGTAAGACATTAGAAAAAGCTAATCTGGATGTCCACAAGGGAAAAAGTTCTTTGGCTTAAAAGGTTTAATGAATTATTGTTGCTCTTTTTAACAAGATACATAGAAGGAAAAAGGTGTGTTTGTTTTTAAATGCATGATTTGTAGAAAACATCTCTTTTGTTCACTTCTTCTCACTACTGCTTAGAGATATTTATCGTATTTGGAGCAGTAAATTTGTCAAGCATGTAGGTACAACCTGTGACAAATTGCACAAGTTTTACATCTAGATCTTGCAACTAGTGAACAAGCCTTAGGATTTCTTGTTAAAGAAAAAACATCAGTGAAAAATTACTTTTTTCTAGATTTCTCATGGTCTTTGTCAAAGTGATAAGAATTCACAGTAGAAGCATGGCAGGTGTAGTCTTAACATTTCCTGAATTAACACAAAGTTTTCCAGTAGCCTGTTAATAGTGAATACAGAAGAGGACTTTTTATGCTGCAAAAAGCTGCTAACAAATTTAAAAAAAAAAAATCTATCCTGGAATATATTCGGTTGCATAAATCAATCTATTGCCTTTCCTTAATTTGGGCAATAATGTCACTTCAGAGCCTGGGATTGTCCATTGACAAACCTTGTAAAACCTCAATTAAACCCCAAAATTTTAAAATCTAATTAAGAAAACCAAGGAAAAAAAAAAAAAAAAGAAAAAAGGCAGCTGAGAACTGAAGATGCCAAAAGAACCCACTTGTAGTATGTTAAGGAGGGCCAGGAGTTGGACTTGTGGGTTTCTTCCAAGTCAGAATATTTTGTAATTCTATGGTTCTGTGCAGGAATGATGTCTATGCACTAGAACATGAAACAGAGACTGAAGCATCTCTTTAGGCACATATCCATTATACCCATTTAGGATAATTTCCCACCACTTTTCCTAAAGCCCAGCTCCCTGAGGCCTAAGAACATCAAACTGTAAAACCAAAGGATGGTGACTAACGTGTTGCCATTCCTCTTCCTTGTTTAAACCTGGTCCCTTCACTTTGAGGGTCTGGAGGAAATTAGTGGGGATGTACTACCTTGTGACATCTGAGACATCTTTGTCTTTCATGTCATTGCCTCTATTCTTGGGACCTTTTTATGTATTTCTGTCAGCTGATTTATACCTGGTTCTCTTCCCCCTAAAAACCTGAACCTACCCCTTCCCTGGAGCTGTTTATCCAGCCCTAAGGACAATGCCTAACTCTGCAGGGAGCTGAGCATATCTGGGGCTTGCATGAGATCTCAGAAGAGCTCACTGCAAATGTACAAATTATTATTGCACACTACTGTGCAAATATTAATAACAGGAGCTTTGTGACATTCAAATGTCGCACAGACAGTTGGTGGTAAAGGAATGTTCAAGCAAATGAGTAAGCTGAGATTGTGATCATTCATAGTTCTAATTATAAAACAGCCTTATTATTTTCTGTAACATTTTATGATATAATAGTATTTGAAAAGTGACTGTATTAAGAGCATGACATTTACTGAAGTGAATAAGCTTTTCATATGTGAAGTAATTTCACTGCTGGTTATTGTGCAAAACAGAAACTTCAGAAGCAGAGACCAGTTAATTCTTTGATGCAATGCCAATTTAGAGTTATTTCCTTAATTTATGGTATCCTTATTCAAATGGGAAATAAAATATACAGCTCCTTTCTATGATCTCATGTTCTGTCCCCTTGACAATATGGTCTGAAGTGGGTTTTGGTTCTTTAGCACCAAAAGAACCATTTTGGTTGGTCTGTGTTACAAATTGTTTGCCAGGTCATGTTTATTCATAGTCCTCAGCTTTATCTATACACTGTAGGTCTGTAAGGAATTTCCACATGAAGTTTGAGAGAATTTTGGGACAAGCACTAAGCCCTGGACATTGCTTCTTTCAGCAGTTAATACTTGGAGCAGTCAGGCAAGTTGATTTTAGTGTTTTTAACTAAAATGGTTATTTAAATCTTTCTTTATTGATTTAAAAAGCTCCCCTCTGCAGAAACTCCCTTTTTTGAACTTCAGATATTACTCTCAACCCAGATGTTTTTGTTCCATTTGCTTGGTCCTTTTTTTGGGATATTTTAATCTGGGCTCCAACTGCTGGCCATTGGTAGATCTCTCATCCATCTTATCCATGGCCACTTTGTGCCACAGAATAACCCTTCCCATACTCTTCTACTTTGAAAAACAAAATAAACCCCAAGCCAATTAACAAAACACACACACACACACACACACACAAGCCTGACTGAAAATTAAAATTCTAAAAAAACAATCCTAAGTGGTCCAAGGTTGCTCCTAGTCCATTAATTAAATCATAACAGAGGGTTGATAACAATGCCTTGTTTGCTTCAGAAATACAGCAGGAGACACTGGAAGGGAAAAACAGACAAAGGAGTTGTGCACTGTAAGCCAGATAAAATTCCATGGCAGTCCTGGTTTGTTCTTACAGAGTGATTCCATCAAAACTTGGCTCACATCAAACAAATCCAATTAATGAAATTTAAGCAGTAATAAATCTGAAAGAATTATACAACATGCTTCATGTGAATCAGTTGATCAGGAAATAAAAAATTATCATAACTGGAATGTTTGTGCTTTCCAATGACATCAAATCAATCGTTCCTCAGATAATTCTAGAGATTTTGCAAAGCATAGATACACTTGAGAGGAGAAATATCCTTGTTGTTCTGTGGGTTAAAACAGTTGTAAGACGATTCCTGAGTGTTCTCACGGATGCAAAATATATTTTTTTTCTTATTTTAATTTTTTCTCCCCAGGTGCCAGATGTGTTCTGAATCCCTACTCATATTTCCTTGGACTTTGTGGACTTTGAAATTATATTTACTAAAACCACATTATATTTACTGGTTTTATGTTAAAATTATATTTAACTTCTGTGGAGCTCTTAAGAAACCAGTTATCAGGTGAACTGTTTAGTCATGGTGCTTAGATTCATTTTAGGCTGGATTTAGAAGGAAAATGTCAGGGAGTCATGCAGTAAACTAGACAGCTAATTGATCACTGAATTCCTTTAAAAATTAACCTTTTTTTCACATGAAATCCCGTAGAAAAATGCATTGAGTTGTGTTCATTGGAGACTAAACTGGCTTTTTCATACACTGCATACAGACCAATGTTCTTACCTCTAGAGAATACTTGCAAACTGCATCATAGTTGGAAGAGAATACATTTAAAAATATTTCTAGTGGAGTAAAACAAGGAGAACATGGTTCAGGTGGTAGGCTGGGCAGTATTAGGTTAACAGTTGGACTCATGGATTTTGAGAGTCTTTTCCAACATAAATGATTCTATGATACTTTGATATGATACTTTCAAAAAGACTTAAATATTTAATATTTAAGAAATTGTAGAAAATATTGTAGAAAATTACACACGGTATGTGGCAATAGCTGGAGTGAGAACATGCTGGAATAATAAAAGGGAGCAGTCAATTTTCCTGTCAAATAATGATTAACCAATTTACCGGAATCATTAAAATTGATCCAAGATTTATGATTGCAGAAAGGTGAGTTTGGATGTAAGCTAAAAATCAGCACTAGTTCCACGTCTTGAAAAATACCCCACGTGGTCCTCACTGTCCATAGGAGTTCCATAGAAGCCCTTATCCAGCCAAAACTGGCAATCAGAGGCTGTTTTTGCAAAAAAACCCAACCAACCAACCAACCAACCAAACCAAAAATATAAAACAAAGCAAAACAAAACATACAAAAGACCCTCCAAAAATCCCCAAATGAGCACCTATTGCTGCTCTATTCATTGAGACAATGTCTTCAGATCTGGAGCCTGTGTTTTCTTCCCAGCTTAACAAACACTCTGAGGATGAAAACCTGCCTGAGGTGGCAGAAGAGTAGTACCTGAAGGGCTCCAAGAGAGCTGGAGAGGGACTTTGGAAAGAGGAATAGATGGAATGGAATGCTGGGACAAGGGTGAATGGCCTTAAGCTGAAGGCGGTCCAGAGATAAATGGGATTTGGGGAAGGAATTGTTCCCTGTGAGGGTGCTGAGGCCCTGGCACAGGGTGCTCAGAGAAGCTGTGGCTGCCCCTGCATCCCTGGCAGTGTCCAAGGCCAGGCTGGACATGGCTTGGAGCCACCTGGGCTGGTGGAAGGTGTCCCTGCCCATGGCAGGGGCTGGCACTGGGTGAGCTTTTAGGTCCTTTCCAACCCAAACCATTGTGGCACTCTGTGACAATAACACAAGTATTTCAAACACTAGCACAAATATTCAAATACCAAAGCAGATTTTCCGGTATTATCAGGCAGGAATGTGTTGCATGGCTGAAAATGGGAACTGTATCAAAAGCTTCTTTTTCACAACAATGCCGTCTGTTTTGATGACACTTTATAACAAAACCAGTGCCCAGTTTTCTCAGGATCAGCTTAAGTTTCCTCCCACAAGATCACTCCCAGCAGGGCCCCCGTGTTAACCTGTGTGTAGCTGTTAGTGGCTAAGGCAGAATTGGGAGAGATAAGAACTGAATACAAAGTAATTTTGCCATGCCCTGCTGGGTAACATATTTATCTGAAGGAATAGCACCTTTTATGTGGTGCCTATTTCTTCTGTGCAACACAAATGTAAGAGGCAAAGAGTCACACACGGCAATGCCAAGTGTACAGGCACTGCAGCTGATCTTTGGAGTTCCTTCCAACCTTGATAATCATGGTTCCATGATTCTGTGATTTCCCAGCAGCCCTGAGCAGCACAATTCAGAGTGGAGGAGCTCAGCTGAACACAAAGATGAATCAGAGGCACCTTGAGTGAGCAAGAAGAGGCTGCACTCCAAGTGAACTTGGGTCAAACACAAAGCAGAGCAGCCCAAACATCTGCCTCTTGCCCTCAGCTGATGAGACATGATCAGATACGTGCTCCTGGTGAGGAGATGGAGTAAGAACAGCTACACAGAGGTTTGGTGCTGCACTGTCAGGCTGGAGCTTGTGCTGTTGACCCTCAGGGCAGTGTCAGTGCTCAGAGACTCATCTCAGTTTTGACAGCACTCCTCCTGACAGCAACTGCAGCACAAGTGACCTTTCCACTCTGCCTCTGCAATGAGCTTCTGCTCTGTCCTGTTGGGAGAACAGAAACAAGGAAAGAACCATTCATTTTCCACATCTGTTAGATCTGTCAGGCATTGGCCAAGTAGCCACCACTTGTGGCAACAGCTCTGTAAAATTGAACCCATCCTTCAGACACTGCACTGCCAATATCTTTCCCTGACCTTCATTCTGTCATGGATGGAAACTCATTTGAAAGCAGCAAAGTGTGAGTAGCTCCAAAAAGTGAAGTCCTTGAGTTTCTGCAGAAAATTACCACTGATGACAGTGGCATTAATGAATATAAAGCAGGAAATCTTTCCACTCAGAGCTCCCTCCTGAAAGCCTGTGGGTTACACACAAGATAAATGGAACAGAAAATAAGTGTGAGGCAGAAAGACTAACTACAGGAATTATTTTTTGTCTCCTACTGAAATTTAATAGTGATATTGAGAATAAAATGTGAAATAAGATTAAAAAAATGGCAAGGAATGGACAGGTTAAGGATCAGGACCAACTGCGAGTAAAACATTTCCAACTTGTACCTCTAGGAAAAAAAACTGCATCATTTTAGAGCAGCAAACAAATAATGCAAGGCAGGAAAGAGAGCAGATGCTCCAATACTGGCTGCAAGCAAAACAAAATTGGAATAACTTGTGCAAAGGAGGAATAAGTAAGGAAAAGACAGTATTGGTGTTATTACAGCTGATTTCTGCCTCCTTATCTTCCTCCCAAGTAATCCTGTGCATTAAAGATTCTCTGTATAGTTATAAACCTTTAACACAGACATGTTTCCCTGTCATGTTCCAACAAGAGCTATAGAAATTTTCCTTCAAAGACATATATGAATTTCAGCTGAAATAGAAATAGAATTTAAAATGGTTTTTGGTAATCTGGGTTAGTCTCTGGCAATGAATATGGTGCAAATTCTGATGGATAATCTCTGTTTTGGAGGTGAAAAGAACTGGTCATCCAGAGCCAGTTATCATGAATTTGGCAGGCCAGAACCAAGCCCCAAAATGTTATGATAGTTAGGTAATAGAAGTTATTCACTGGTTACTGTAAATGTAACCACTTTATTATTTTATCTTAGAAGAAGCAAGTTAAGTGTTTATGAGTTTTGTCAGTTAGGAGTATTATGATAAATTGACCCAAAATCCAAATGGTGTGTGGGCAAAATAATGACATTTCTTCCCTGTCACACAATGCATCAGGAAGATGTTTTCAGAAATTAAGTCTTATGTCAGTTCTGAGGTAGAAGATGTTTTTATTGAAAGTTTTCTTGCACGTAGAAATTGTGTCTGTGTGTGGATGTAGAGGTGTAAGTAAATAAAAATATATACACACAAATGCTACGAAAGCACACAGAATGTATAAAAAGCATATCTCCCATTCTGTTTTTTCCTTATTTCTGCTTCAGCTGCTTCAGACTGGTAAGGGCAAGGAATGTGGGCCAGTGCTTTTATGGAGCTGGTAATTGCAAGCAGCAGCTTTTCACTTGGCACCTTCTCTGTAGCTGTGTTGCCTTAATGACTTTCCTTCTACAACAATGGCAACATAAAATATATTTCTGCAGTCATAAATAGCTTCATGAGAACAAAAATACTGTATTTTTCTGTGTTTGACATGCTGTTATCCCCTTGAGGTCATTAAAGGCAGTTGCTGATGATTCCCTTTCCAGCCACTTCCTCAATATAATATTTTCCCTTTCCACAATTTAAAAATATTTTTCTGTGTTATATCCAGATAAAGGCAAATTCCACAGACATTTCTCAATGGCTCAAATGGGTATTTCTATGTGTTCCATACCTCTATTTCTTTTATAATAATATAATTTATAATTAGTAGTTGTATGCATTAATGCTATTATTAGCATTAGTATTAGCATTATGCTGAAGCAAATTATCATTGTTCTGATGGAATATGTCCCAGTATGACCATTTTTCACCTAAATCCTAAAGGAATCCCTATTTTTTCTGGGGTTATATTATAATTTGGCACATGATGACCTTTTCTGCTACCAAATATTCCATCCATTTTTTCAGCAAGGTACTACTGGAGTGCAGGTGGACTACAGAAATTCCAATTTATTCAGCTAGATTTTGTTCCTTTGACAGTATCTAACGTGATCACGGCTGTATTAAATTTTATTGTCTGTATAACACTTGCACAAAACTCCAGATAAAATGCTCAAAATATAGTAAGCTTGCTTCAATCTTCCAACTTGTTCAATGTTCACTGTTTTAAACTTTGTTAGAAATAGGGAAAAAAGAAAATAACAAAATCTTTATGGTTGGCACAGCTGACAGTTCCCTTTAAACATATTAAACTCTTTGAATGAAGACTGATGAAGGTAGCAGGCTTTTAAATGAACAAATATCTTTTATATATATTATTATATAGAGTTGCAATGAATCCAGGGAGCCTAATGAGATCGTAAGAAAGCTGAGACGAACTGGTGCTGATGGTTGTAAATAATCAGCTGTAATTGTGCTTTCCATTTAATGAGCACTTTTAAAGGATAAAGAAAACCTGTCCATCTAAGTGCTGGACTTATTTAAGAAATGCTATCAGAAAATAACACATTTTAAAGCAAGTCTTTGCAGGTTTCCCTTCTACAACCTGTTTGCTGGAGGGTTTGGGTGTATAAAGGGACATAGCTAAGAGATAAAACTTCAAAATAACAAAATTCATTGCTTTAAAGAGGCAGAGCCCATGTGTCCATGTTATAGCAATCAATAAAGAAACTGAGCTTGTGATCTGTTTAGTTGATCTTAGAAATCTCAAAGGTACAAAGCTCCCAATTCCTCATATATGATGCATTCAAGAGATCCCACACTTTCAGAACACTAAAATCACTAAAGATGGAGAAAAGATTTTAATGAATGCAAGATCAGTTGTTTCCTTGCAATTTTATGACATCCTACAAATTAATCGTAGTGTTCCTGTATTAGCCACAGTTTGGGCTCTCTGTCTGAGAAGAGATATTTATATTACTGGTGGTTATAGGGATAGAAATGATTTTAACATTATAAAGCTAGGAAAAAACCCCAGTCCAGTATTTCCAATAACAAATACATACTGTCTCATAACAAAGGAATCATCCTAAATGTTCTGCATTACTTGTTTCAGAGTCTGACATTTCAAAAGGTTGGCAGGGCAGGTGTGCTTGGGAATGTAGAGAATATAATTGCAAGTGTGATCACACCTTTTAGCAGAGACATTTAAATGTAAAATGCACAGTGCAAATACTGTACAGTGCAGACATTTTACAGAACACCCTGACAAGTGCAAAATCTTCCCAAACAGGTAAAAAGTCTCTTGTGGCTTCAGCCAGCTGCTTACTTAAGGAGCCCCAGGAATGAGAAGAGAATTTAGGCTGCATGGAAAGCAATGCTTTTGTTACTAATATGACATTACTAATATGACACTCACACCTACACTTTCAATTTAAAAAGAAAGCACATTTGAACATGGTATATTATTCATTCAGGAGACATTTATCTAGAAGAATAGCAGCTTAATTAGACATTACCTGCTGGAAAATTTTAATAGTCTAAAATTCTTTGGAATGGGGAGAAATCCTTTAATAGGAACTATACATGGGAAGTTTAGTCTGAAACCTGCAAATTGGTGTAAGTTTCAAGCCTACTTAAATCTTATGGTATAGAGCATAGGTATTTGCATCCACTTCCATCTGGGATGGAAAAGATCTCTGTTTAGATGGTTAATAGAGAGCATATGCCATTAAATAATCAATATACTTGGTATTTGCTGAGCCAAATTGCATAACTAAACAAAAAATATTAAACCTTCATGTCCTTCAAATACCCACTTTGGGTTTCAGAAACCAAGTGTTTAAAAAGAAACAACATTTACTGTTTTCAAATGATATATCAAAGAAAACTGGACTCACAGGAATCTCATAATCTCCTCACTTAACCAATTTACATTTTGCTCCACCGCCCATAAAATTAGTTCAGCATTGGTCAGATGTGTTTGTTGTAGTTTTGGCTGAGTAACTGGAATTTCCTATAAAAAAAGGGATGGCTACATGAAATAATGACATTAACTTGTTTGAGCAGACATTACTTGTAAAAATATGAATTATAATGTCCCATGAAGAGAAATTCATGAGGAGAAGACCCAAGCAACCTAGTTAATATATGTGACTTAGGCTTTCCATGAAGAGCATTCATTAAGTATTTGTGTAGGCAAGGATTTGAATTTTGAATGATTGGAGCAGCTAATTATTAAGGAGACTAAAAATAACCATTCACCTCACATTTTCATTTTTTTTTCTTCCAGTTTTCCGCCACCTTTCCTGTTAATGAAGATTTTGAAAAGTATAACTTGGAAAAGTGGATGACTACATTGCTTACACCTTCATCCATTCCAAATTCAGTCTGTCCATCCCTGCTCATCATTAGTTGCTGCTGTATGGCTGTGTGCCCTACAGCTTTTCCATCCTGAGCTTAGTCCAGCAGAAGCTGCTTTGAAAATGTATTTGTGAACAGTTGGAAGATTATCATATACCATGACCACTTCAGTGTTTCATCCCACTTTCTACTGCCAAAAAGTGTTCTGGTGCTTAGACAGGAAACACATTGAAAGCTCTTGGCAAAGCAGAATGTGTTATGAAGCTGAAGATGAGATGTCATGTCCTATGAACTCCTAGTAAATAACAGATTTGAGGGAATTCTTGTTTTATAGACATATATATGTATGTATGTGGCTATATAAATGTATATATGCACACACACACACACACACACACACATATATATATACACCTGTTTATATATATACACCTACATGGGAATATACAATTTAAAAAACATACAAAATAAAGCCCATAAGAAGTTTTTAAATTATTCTCTCCATACTTTCAGAAAAGTGAGATGTAAATGGTCATGAGCCAGTGTCAGTGAATGCCAAGTGTAGCCAGCCAGGTACATTTACATTTCAGTCAAACCAATGGGTCTGATAAAGGAACAAACATGAACTTTGCTCATAAATTCATCTTCTGTTAATAGCCTTATCTTTTCCCCAATATATTAATTCAGTTCTTATAGTTAGAAAATAAATATCTAGCCTGCAAAGCAAAGAGTTTTACTGCTTTATGTGTTAGAGACTGAATAGCTGAATATTTCCCCCTCCCTCTTCATGCCATTCATTATGTCTTTAATCAGACCATTGAGTTTAACAGAGGAAGAGAAGTAAACTTTCATATTATTTTAAGCTTTATTTTCTCAACTGGCCATTCCATCACACCTGGCAATAAGCTGCATTTCCAGAGAAAACATTTTTTGTGATCAAATGGATGAAGATGGGCAATAGGTTCAATATAGATCACCAAGGAATAGCAATCTGGGAACCAAATAAATTTTATTCTAATTACATGGAGAGATAAATTCTCCACCTCTCTTTCAAATATTAAAAAAAAAAAAAAAAAGAACATAATTCTCAATGGTAAAGGATCATTAATTAATGAAACTCACTGCTTAGTTGCACACTTTTACAGAGTGCAAATCATGTCTGCTCTATATGGATGTATGAACAGCTGATCAATACTCACTATAATGAAGTTTTATAGATGACTTTAAAGGCAGTAATATCAAACCTCCAGAGCATGATTTGTGTTGTGTTCAATCATTGTCAAAAACCAATGAAGATTTTGAAATTTAAGATATTCCTCAGGAACTGCTTAGGGGTGAAGAGATAAATAACAAACTAGTATTGATGTCACAATTGTGATTTCTTTGTCACACAGTTCTAAATTTGTGTTGCCACCAGGTTCAATATTGAATTGATTGTCCCTGTGGAGGTGACAATACTCAGAGCTTCCACACAGAAGTCCAGACAGTCTTCTGCAGGCAGAGCTTTGGGTCACAGGGCACAGGTGTCTCAGGTTAAAAGGTGTAGGTGGGAGTGTATTCTATCCCCATCTATTAAAGGTGGGCAGTTCTCTTCTGTTCATTGGGCAGTTTTCTTTATCTCTCTCACAACCAATCCTCCCTCCAGGAGATCTCTTCTGTTCATGGCCACTGAGTGTCCCTGCATGGCTGAGAAAATTCCATCATCCCATGGGGAGATGTTCTGCCCAGGGGGAGGAGCCGAGCATTCCTACCTGGATACAATCTGACTTTGGAACACCACAGCAGCCTTTGCCCACTGCATTCCCAGAGGAGCAGCTTTCTTCTCCACTGCATTCCCAGAGGAAGCCCAGGCCCATCTCCAGCAGCCCTGGAGCTTCAGAGGAAAACTCCACCCTTGTCCAGGATCCTGCTCCATCAGAAGCACAGCTGGCACTGCAGGAGGGCTGAGCCACCATGGAATGGGACTGCTGCCACCACCCTGACACACAGGGGGTCAAGATGTATTCTGACTGTGTCAGTGGTTATTTTGTACTATTGCATTTGTATTTTTAATTTTTCTAGTAAAGAATTGTTATTCCTGCTCCCATATATTTGCCTGAGACCCTTAATTTCAAAATTATAATAATTTTGAGGGAGGGGGTTTACATTTTCCATTTTAGGGGAGGCTCCTGCCTTCATTAGCTGACACCTGTCTTTCCAAACAACAGAGTACAGGAGCTGATCCTGGAAAATGCCCTTTCTAGCCAGGAAGAAGAAACAGTCAGGCACAACCCATCAGTTACTTGGTAGCAATATGGAAAGAGATCAGCGAGCCCAGATGTTTGTCTTCTCTCTATCATTCAGGCAGGGACTCTGAGCATTTTTAATTCTCAGACTCACTTCTCCAGAGCCAATCCTAATGTTCTTTCTTCTGTGCAAAAGGAACTGAGGAGCTCTGAATGACCTCAAACAGCAAGACCTGCTGCTTCTCATCTCCCTTGCCAGGCTCAGTCCATGAAAGTTAAAAATTAAACAACTCACAGACCTTCACTTGAAAAACCGGGCACTCTTTTCTGGTTTGTTTTATGGATTTCTTATCCTCCTCTGTATAAATGCTATGGCATCACATCAAATAGGAGACTTTATCTTTTGGGCTGTGAGGAAATTTATTTCCTAGCATAAGTCTATTTTCTGGGAGTCAATAAAATATATTAGCAAACTCAGAATAGGATTTGCAGTTATTTAGTACATTTTTGCAGTTCAAGTCACAGGGCAGTACCAGTTTATGTTTCCCTTTGAATATCACACTACGTGAAATTCTGAAACTACCAGCCAAAAAGACAATACAACAAAGAATTGGGAAATGAGGAAAGCTTTGGTTTATTATTGTGGAAGTATAAGAAAGATGTGCATATTGAACTCAGCAACATTATTCTCAGAGAGGGAATGACTATACTAACTCAGAATGTTTTCTTTTCCTGTAAAATTCAATAATGCAGAGACTAATATGCTTTATAAATCAGAAAATGTGTGAATCCAAAGTCAGTTTACTCTCTATGTAATATAATTTCTAAATATGAAATTCTCATTCTCTTTTTCCTACCCCATAAAAACTCCAGATGAAGGTTTTGCCTCAATTAGAGAAAGATTTAGGAGTCTGGATTGGCAGAGGGATAAAATAGACAACTGCCCCTGGAAGGATATGAATTTCAGTTTTATTAATTTTGTTCCAAAGGATCAAATTTGATTTGTCCCCATGTTCTCCATCACTTTATACTGAAGCTCCAATGAAAGGTCAGGATTTAATTTCATCAAATTAAGGTTAGAATAGTTATCCCAGATTTTGGACTGTATTAAACAGCCATTGGAAATTCCACTCTGAACTGTTCAACGTTGGAAGCTAAAGCTGCAGCCACAGAATTAACCCTGTAAACCCCAGTTCCTGTAAAGGCTAACAGGTTCCCTATCCTTTAGTTCAGTTTGGCAGCCTGGTCCCCTTGTAAACATGTGGAATGATGGGCCTTCCTCTTCCATGAAGTCTCCATGGCAGAAGTCACCTTGTGTGTAGACTTTCAAAGCTTCTGACCCCTTCTAAAACACTTAGTCTTTAATTCAATAAAGTATCAATGAGACAGGCTGACCTCATTGCACTGTTTAACATACAGTGGTGTTAACCATCTTCAGCAAGAATAAACCACATACTTTAGGTACCTTATTTTTTGTTAAGGAAGGAATTTTTTATATCAGATAGAATCATAGGATGATTATGGTTGGAAAAGGCCTTCAAGATCATTGAATCCAAACTTTGGCCCATCACCAGTGCCTCAACTAAACCACAGCATTAATGCCACGCCCAGTCATTTCTTGAACACCTCCAGGGAGTGTTAAAGTGCTCTGTTGAAATGGAAACTGGGTTTAGTCTGATCAATTAAATTAATTCAGTCAATTTGTTATCAAAATGTGCTGGCAGTGTTGCGAGAATGATGTTATAAAAATAACTACCTATCAGGTGACTATGATGTCATATTATTTGTAACATTTTTTATAATTTCGATATAAAGAGAATAATAACTTGTGTGTTAATAAAATATTTTAATTAATATCTTTCTGATAGTTCTCATTTTATCATCATGGTAATGGTCAGGTTTTAATCTTTTTTTATGCCAGTACAAAACTCAGAAATTCTTTATCTCTGGTTCTTTTAATGCTGGAGGTACTAAAATCCAAGTGAAAGACAGAAAGTGGGTTATCAGTTTGCCAGAGGCCGCATTTCATGGTAGGTTTTGAAGATATTTGTTAGTTCTTTTAGGTGTCAAATGTGATGTTCCACTTAAAACGCGAAGTTACTTTCTGTCCATTACTGTTGAAAATGGAAATAAAAAAATGGTTTTCTATACCTGTTGTGAGCCAGGACAAACCAAACAGGTCAAGACATAACGAGGCAGAAGAAAAGTGTGGAAAAGCTCAAACTGATGATTTAGTGAGACAGTGCAATAGGGAAAACTCCAGGGATCTGCTGGGATATGGGCATGACCAGGATCGAGCATCTGCTGTTTCCTAAAGGGAACTTTCCTACATGCACAAGGCTTTATCAGCAATGACCCAGATGATGGCACACCTCAACGCTCATAATGAAAGTTTCTTCTTTGGGAAGGGCAGAAAAAGGGAATTTTTAACAAGTTAATGGATAAGGGAAACAGGAGAAAATATGGGGTGATTTTCAGGCAACTCATCCTTCCCATGGAAACACACCATAACAACAGTATCAGGATTGGCAGATGCTGCATCATGAGCAGCACGAAAACCACAGCATGAGAACAAAGAAGGGAAAAATATTTCCATGGAGACTTTGAAATAACTTTGCCATAAAATTAATTGACAGAAGTTACCAGAGCTGGAAGCCAAAGGCAGATTGCAGAACGGCAAATGACAGGCCCTCAGCATAAGGAAGGCTGAACCTTGTGGTGAAGCAGATGAAGCCTCAGGGTCTCTTCTAAGTTCACATTCCAGGATAGAAAAACTCACATTGTTTAAATTTTCTCAATTAAAACACAGTTGTGGGTTTTAAAGGGTGTTTAACATTTTACACATTGAATTCCAGTTAATTTAAAGAATGGTTACAACCCAGACTGGGCTGAGCCTTTCTCAGGACCACAATATTTTTAGCAGCTTACAGGTTTCCAATGGGCAAGCCAAGCACTTCTATTGAGGGGGAGTGTCCTTTTTCCCCAGGGCTGTGAAACTGCTGTCGACTGGATCACAGGGTCCTGGGACAAGAGAAAAATAAGAAGAACTGGGATGTAAAAGCTCCTGGTTGAGATCAAGACACCAAGATCCCTTACCAATCACCATCGTAGGCAAAACAGGTCCAACTCGGGCAATCAATTAAATGATTTATTCCTTAATAAGAATTATTTAATTGTACATTAATTAAAGAAGTTAATTAATTTATATAATTTGTTTAATTAATTAATTATCTAATTATGAATTAAAATAGGTTTGGGTAGTAATGAGGACAAAATTAAAAGAGCACATTTTCCACATCCCTTCAGCAAGGCTCAACTTCAGTTGAGCCACTTCTTCTTTCCTTCTTTTCTTGTCTGGGTACCCACAGAGCTGTTTCCCACACTCCCCCCTCCTTCCCACTTTCTCCTCTTCCTGGATGGGATTTTTGTGGGAATGTGTACCTGTTAACCAAAAATTTACAAACAGTAGGTGCAGGCTGGCAGTGTAAGAGCAAGTTCTGAGAGAATATATCTCATTTTCCATTTAACTTTTAAATATTCAGGTCAGACATGTAGCTAATTTATAGTTGATGGCCGTATACAACTGATACATACAAGAAGACATATGCAATTGCTCATTTGTTACTGAGAACCTTTGGTGGAAGAAGTAATGAATAAATTAAACTTAAGCTTTGCTGATGATGTAATTTAGATTTCCTGCTCACATATGCACTGTGTTGATGAAAAATGGGCACATACTTTGATGACCCTAAAATTAATGATTTGTTTAATCTGCCCTCCAGTGCCAGCTGGTTACTTTTTCTTTTTAATTTGACTGAAGGGGTATTCTTCACCTAGACTACTGCACGTAGTAAGCAGAAAGGTTAGGATTAAAAAAAGGCCTGGGAGTCTGGAATAGCACGGTTCTTCCTCGTATATGGTGCTTACGTCTCCAAGATTGCTTTCAAAAAAGAAAAAAAGGTTATATAATACTGCATATTTTCTTGGATTAGGGCTTGGTCTTTGTCTATGAAAGCTGTGATTGATGATTGCTAATTCTTTGTGTGAGGACAATCAACAGAAGTATGGTGGAAAGCAATTTTAAGCCAGTTGTACTGAGGGTGGAAAATTATAATGGCAAGCTTTCCAATTTCCAAAATTGTATGTTTCACAAAGACATCATTCTGCTATCAGATGAATAAACAATTGAGGCACATTTTCTGTGCCAAGTACTGAGCTTAAACTTTATATTTCAGAAAATTTCTACAGGAATAAGGAGGAATTGTTCATCCCTGTAGGCAGGAGAAGTGACTAAGGGGGACTGCAGGGTTATCACTGAGAATTTTGTCTTCCCTTGGTTTAAAATGAAAGAGAGTAGATTTAAATTGGACTGAAGGAAGATATTGGTGAGTGTTTGAGACACTGGAACAGGCTGCCAAGGGAAAATTTTGATACCCCATCCTTAGGAATATTCAGGGTCAATCTGGATGTGACTTGGAAAAACTTGGTCTAGTGGAAGGCGCCCCTGCCAAAAGGGGTGTGATTGGTGTGCCAGGGCAGCCGTGTTCAGTCCCTGTCTCATCCCACATCTGTCATTCTTAAAAATGCAGGGCTTGTTTTTAGGGCTGGGTGGGTTCTCTAATTACTGCAGGTTTGGGGATCTGTGATTGTTGTAGTGTTGGGATCTCTGCAGTGTCAGGATCTCTGACTAACAGCCTTCTCAACTGTGACTTGAAAATGTTTATTTCAGCCAGAGAAATGCAGCTGGATTCAGTTTAACCCTCTGATAAATCATTCACTGGTAACATCAAGTCAATGGAATCACAGTTTTATCTTTTGAGAGCTTTGAGACAGAGGGTGATCTGTGGTTTAAAAATCAAGTTATAGTTTCACACAAGAATTACTATATTGTGATATTATGTATTATCTAGAGGAACATAAATAAAACTGTTTAGCAAAACATTTCTGGCTTTGTGTTTTCATTACTTTTGTTGTTTTCCTTCTAACAAAACCCCTGGAGGTTTTTCACTTCAAGCTGGATTTGAAGTGGGGCACCCAAGGGATCATTTTTCAGGGAAGATCACACTGACTCAGACATGGAGCCTGGAATTTGGAGAGGTAAATGGCCAAGGTAAAGCTCAGAACTACTACAGAGAGAAAAAAAAGTAGCCTTTCTCTAAATATGGAGTTGTACCTCTGGAATTTTAAGGAAAACCTGGCCAAGAGAGTAAAACCAAAGCAGGGCAGGGGCATCAGCTTCTCTTTAGTCTCACAGCAGCTTTACACCTTTAGTCCAGCAGCCATGTGAGGCCAAAGCCAATCCCAGGGATTTCACTGCAGACATCTCCTCTGCTGGACTTTGCCACTGCACCCAGCAATCATTCATGGCGAGGGATGAGCTGGGAAGAAAATCAGTGCATCCTTTGTAGCATTTTTGCTTTCTTTGGGAAGAGGACAGGAGACCCCAAGGACAGAATTTCTTCAGAAAAGGATTTCTTTTCCTGTTTACTACAAACAACTTCCAGCTTTGCACTGAACTTGGTGGACATCTGTGTGTGCACATTCTCCAGCCAGAGCTATTCCTAAAGGGATGTTTTGTTTCTGACAGTTTTAGTCTTCCTTTTCCCCGATAGATTTGTCCCATAGCTCAGAAGAACATGGAAATGCCTCTACAGATTCACCTCATTCTCTAAATGGGAATGATAGAATTTTTCTGGAAAAAAAAAAAAAGTGTTTAAAAGTTGTTCATATGCCTTTGTGATGTTATCCATTCTGGAAAGTTTTGGAATGCCTAATTCACAGAATCATGGAATCATTAAGCTTGGAAAAGTCATAATTAAGCTTTAAAAGTCATGAGCTTCGGGCCCTCGACATGGTCAGGAAGCACAGAAATGATCCCCTTCCACCTGTAATTCCCTCCAACAGCTCTGCTGACCTTTCTGCATGACTGGGGCTTTAAAGGCAATAATTCTTAGATTCTGTTTCATTGCTATGCTGCTGTTTTCTTTTTGCCTCACAATTTTTCTACCTGAAACAAAGTTGGTGCTGACAAAGCACGCAAGTTTTGATTTCATTTTGATTTCATCAGTTCACTGCTGTGGCAGAAAACACCTCCATACAGCCATGGAATATCCTGAGCTGGAAGGGACCCACCAGGATCACAGAGTCCAAGCCTGGCCCTGCCCAGACACCCCAAGAACCCCACCCTGTGCACCCCTGGGAGCGTTGTCCAGACCCTCCTGGAGCTCTGGCTTTTGGAGTCTTCTCCCTACAGATATCTGGGTACAGAAGATGAAAATTTTAGCTGGAATAATATACCAAGGGGAAAAAAGCGGGGGAAAGGGAAGCTGGCTTTTTGTCTTCCTGTCTCAATGGACACCTTCAGGCTGTGTAGGGTGACACGTCCCCTGCTCACCAGGGAGTGCAGGAACAAATTCTTTCCCGTTATCTCTGTTTATTAAGCACTGTCCTATTTATCTTGCCTGGCTTGTACAGGGAGAATCCTCATCTGAGACAGCAATATTAATAACTTGCCACATTTTTTTTTCATGCTGCTTTGCAATAGAAGGCAGGAACATCATCTTAATTAGTCCTAGAAAGAGAAGAAATGCAAATACAACAAGACTGAACTTTAGACCACTGCAAACTCTCATGTGTGATCTCTCACCGGCTTTCAAAACAGAAACCAACAGCATAAACTGATTTTAAAAAACTGTTTCCCTGCTTTATGATGTCTGGAAAAGCAGGGATACACAATATTTTATGAAATCTTTTCCTTCAAAATTTGAGAAGCTATTTCTTAATTCAGAAATACTAAATGACAGGCACTTATCAGCATTATACAGCAGAGAAAATCCTATTCTATGCATTCTCTTATGGAGCAGTGTGAGTTTTCCAACTACCTTTCCTTCAAATTTGAAGTCATTTTGAAAATACATAACTTCCCAGGAAAAAAAGCCCAAATGCTCAAAACTTTTCTTTTGGACAGAATATATCCTTCTCGTACCAGTATTTTCTTGTGACTCTGTAACTTGTTTTTGAGAAATAGATCCCATTTTCTGAAAATAGTGAAAAGAAGGAAAATAATAATTTTTGGTGAAAAAGTTCATAGGAATCCTTTGCAGATTTAAAAATTTTGATTCTGGAGTGGTATCAATTGCTATTTTTTTCAAAAGAAATATCATTCTACTAGTCTAGATAGTTTAAAAAGAAACCTGAGTTTTCAACTTTAAAATTACATCAATTTTTCAATGCCCTCAATTTCTGTGCCCTCATTCACCTTTAATTTGGCTGAGATTTCTGAAGTTAGTGGCAGTGCTTCAGTGTAAGAAATTTATAGGATTTAGCTGTATGGGAACACTTATGAAGTTCCCATTCTTTGCTCTTTTGTGAAATCGCTGCATTCAGTTGATGCTCAGCCCAAAAAAGCAAGTTTGAGTTCACTTTCAAAGAGCCTGGACTGTGACAAATGAAAGAGCGTCTCACAATTGCATCAGACATGAAATAGAAAAGGTGAAGATTAAACAAAAAAAGTTTTAAGACTATAAAAAAAAAAAAAGAGTTTATGCACCTCCTTGTACCATAGAAAATTTTCAAAATGAAAAAAAGCTGAGGCAAAACAAGGAAAAACCTCCCAATGATGTACCTGCCCTAAGAGCTGTGGAATTCTCCCCTGACCTGTGGGCACATTCCAGGATTGGCACAGACACAGCAGGAAGGGAAGGAGTTGGGAATCAGTAGCTCTGAGGAAGGAGCTTTTACTTTGCTCTGTCCTCCTCCTATCCCACTACAGCTGACACTTACCCCTGAGAGGCAATTAATTTTGCTATTAGAAGTATTTCCAGGCTAATTATTTTCCTAGAGAAATGTCAAGATTCCTGCCATACCCAATACAAAGTTTTGGTTTGTTTTTGTTTTTTTTTGTTTGTTTGTTTGTTTTTGTTTTTTTTTGTCCTGAATTGCATTTAGCAGTTTCCTAAAATGGCACTTTGGGGTTTGGGGGAAAGATTTTCAAAGGCACAAATGAGATGTGACTGTTACTCTAAATGCCTCTTTTTTCTTCCTTTTCTCTTTTTTTAAATGCTTTTGAAAAATAACATTGTCTCTGCATACAATCAATTAGTTTTCACTCTGAGTTTATTTAAAGTAATTTGAATATTCACAGAAGTATTATTAGACATGTTGTTCAAAATAACAATTTTTCATTAAGCAAGTAACAGACATATGGAAGATTAAAAATTGAGATGCTTTTAATTATAAGAAAGTTAACCTTTTATTAAGGTTCTCCTGACTTCTAATTCTTAATGAATAACAATTTTTTGCTTTGTAAAGGAAAGGTAAGTTGACCTTACTCCTCCCATAACGGCAAGCTCCTGAAGACATTGCTATTTCCCTTTTCTTCTTTCTGTGCTTCAGAAAATCATGTGGGTGATCTTTAAAACTGAGAGCAGCCCTAAGGCAAGGCACAGCAATCTAACCAGCCTAGTGTGGATCCAGCAGAAACATGGGCTGGTTGTTCAGGACAGTGCCCTGATCCCCACAGGTAGGACCTTGAATGTCATCATAAGGGAAGAGACCGATAATGAAGTAATAAAAAAAAATAATAGATGGAGCTGATCCATCCATTTTCCAAGAATGTAGTCACTAGGTGAATGAAAGAAGCAAAATTATGCTTAGTTGTTTTTTTCTTTCAGTCCACTGTTGGTCCCTTGCTTTGTGTCCTCTCAGGGCTTTTCTCTGTCCCAGGTAAAACGCCACAGTAAAGTAAAACTAACTCAAGCAAACAATCCTCACAGGTCTGGGGAAACTGCAGAGACATCCCTGTAATTGCTGGATTTTTATAATGAGGTGGTTTAAAAGTCACAGTAATTGTTCCCTTTTGGACCCAGCTGCTCCTCCTCAGGCCATAGACATCCTGAATTGTGTTCCTACAGAAAATCCAGGGATGTGTTTGGTGTTACCCCATAACCATCACCCAGCCTGATCTCTCATGGCTGTGTGTGGCAGGCACATTCTTCTCTTTCTCAAGATATTTCATAGAGGAGCACAGAGAGAAGAAAGAGAAAATAATTTCTATTTCTGCTCCTTGTTTTCCCATGTGGAATGTGTTTGGAGAATTGTTTACCTGGGGTGATTGCTTGATTGGATTCTGGTGAGGATTGTTTGAGTTGATGGCCAATCAGATCCACCTGTGGCTGGACTCTTGAGAGAGGGTCACGAGTTGTGAATGAGTTAGATATGGTAGTTAGAACAAGTAGGTTTGTAGTTTTAGTATCTCCTTTAAATAGTACATTAATGTATTATAGCATAGTTATAATAAAGAAATCATTCAGCCTTCTGAACTGGAGTCAGACATCAGCATTCTTCCCACCGGGTTCGCCTGCATTTATAATTGCTGTGTCCACAGACATGGGAGATATCTTGTTTTCCTTCAGGAATCCATGGGAATTCTTGAGGAGGGGTAGGATTTTATGTATGGCTTCACGGGAAACCCTTCCAGTGTAGCAAGCAGGACACGGAACACAGGGATGCTTCACTGGAAAACTCAGCATAGGAGTGGGAAATGGCCTAAATTCACATGGTCCTTTCCTCTAGGTACCTTACCGTGAATGTGGGGTAATCGAGTCCTTGCTGTGTGAACCTGACCCACCTGTAAAGAAGGAATAACCATATTTCTGCAGCTACCATCGCCGCTGTGAAACAAATTAACCTCTTCTCACTGTCCTGCATCTCCTGCACAGCTGAGCTTTTCTTACTGTTGGTAACGTGATTTGAGAGTTACTCATTGACAACCTTGCTTCTCACAACCTTTTTGTTTGGATTAGTTAAACCCCTTTGGCTTGGCCACAAGAAGGTTGTAGTTCTGACCCAGGCCTAAAATATTTTTGAGGTGTATTCTAGAGAGTGGACTGAAATCACTCTTGAGATTCTAAGAGTACTAAAGCTTAGGTCAATAGAATTTTCTTATCCCTACCTCCAGAATCCAAACCTACATCAGTACCAATTACAGCCAATATTTTCTTGAAACTCCTCTGGAACTGCAATTTGTAGCCTTCAGCAATTTTATCTTCTGGCTCATGTGCAGAAGCAGTTTCTACAAGCTGGGAAAGTAAAGCATATGGCTGGGGAAGGTGCAACATGAGACACATCTGAATAGAACATGAGAAACAGCTCAGTCTGTACACTTGGAAATGATTGGTAATTGTTTGGTTTAGCTGCAGTGGGATCCTGAAAAACAGACTTTTCAGAAGTCTACTCTTAATCTAATGATACTGCTATGATAAATGCAGCCTCAGTGCATTTCTGTGGAGAAAGAATAATCCTCAATTGTGGGTAGAACTGCCCTGTTTTCCTCTAATTGAGTAAGACAAACAATCCCATGAGCTATGATGTCAACAAACCTCTTTGTAATAAAAAAAGGTTTGGAGTGCTTAGAATCAAAAAAGTAGGACACTGTTAATTTAATTGCTGGGAGATAAGTTTGATCAAAGCTGAGGAATGTAGACTGCATCCTCAAATATAAGTAGCTTCATTTAGAAAATGGACTTAATAACAAGCACATTCATTCATTGTTGGAGACTTCTGATTATTAATATTTGATCTAAAGAATGCCTTATATTTGAGGCTCTTCCATTATTTACATTTATTATCCAGTTCTCTACTGCCATTTCTTTCTGGCTTCACTATTGCTAAGAAATATGTAACCAAGATAATCACATTATCTCCCATCAGTGCTGCAATCTGCTTAACTGGAAAAGCCAAACACAATGTTGCAGTGCTGCTGCTGACAGAAGATTTAGCTAGAGCTGATTGTCCTCAGAGCAACTCACTCTCTTGACTTCCAAAGAAAGTCTGCTAAAACCTGGGAAGTTTGCTCTGCTCCAGAGGGCTGGAATTGAACTTCTGTTCCCAGCCCCAAAGAGGCAAATGGTCAGGATAGCATGAGAAAACTGAAGTGCATTTCTGATGCATCTGGTGGTGATGGAGTCGTGGAATTGCTATGTTTGGAGAAGACCTCTGAGATAATCAAGTCCAGCTGGCAATGTGGCACCACCACCAGACCGTGTCCCCAGTTACCACTTCCACGTCTTCTGAACATTTCCAGGGACAGGGACTCCACCACCACTGCCCTCAGCAGCCTGTGCCATGAAAGATTTTGTCCTGATGTCCAATCTAAACCTCCTCTGGAGCAACTTGAGGTCATTTGCTCTTGTCCCTTGTTCCCTGGGAGCAGAGCCCAGCCTGGCTCCAGCCTCCTGTCAGGGACTTGTGGAATGCAACCCAGAGCCATCTGCACACACGGTCACACAAGGGGATGACCCTGAAAATGAACAGTCCATCTTACCATGCATCATATTGTTCTCATGGTTTATTCTGGTTTGTGGTTTTGGGATTTTTTAAAATTCGTTTTTATTTTGAATTATTTTTATTGTGTAAAGAAACATCACAACTTAATGACCCCATCCTGTGCATTCAGCATTTTTAAAGCAGTAAGTATATTTGGAAATGTTTGATGTCCTGCTTGGATGTTTTAGCCTTATTCAAATCCTAGCCAACATAATTACTGGAAAAAATACTTCTATAAGGGTGGCCTTTCACAACAACTTGATTGCCTTATGACCTTGGGTTGAAAGGTAATTATTTTCTTTTTTTTTTTAAAGGTACTTGTGTTTTGGATACAACTGCCTGAATCAGAACAATCACAAAAAACTTACACTACAGGCAAAAAAAATTCAGTCTAATATGAAACAGCTCCTCTTTCTCTAAGAATGTGCACACTGGGTAGGATACTAGAGCTGTGCTGAACAAACTTCCTGACCTTAAAGAGAAGACTCCTGTACCTCAGGGCCACCACAGCAACGAGACGTGACATTTGGTTTGATGGGCTCCAGAAATTCCCCTGCTCAGCTTTGTGCTGTAGAGCCCTTGAGCCATTTTTTCCCTCAGCTCTGCAATACTTTATATTCGTGGCAGCTCCCCAAGAAGACCAAGTGGGGAAGAAGGTGGATTCAGAAGAAGTTAGGCAAAGACAAATCCGTCTATTGTAGATTTTGGAACTTGCTTGACTTTTGCAATAATGACCTTTTAAATGCATATTGCAGGAGGAAAAGGAGTCACCAAAATTCCAGTCATCTAATGAGAGAACAAAGTTATCCATTACACCTTCAAAAAAGGTTTTTTGAGGAATGTTAGCTATATAGTCAAATCCATTCAACTTCATCTGCAGCAAGTTTTAGTGGTGTTAATGAGTATTTTAGATAATTTATGACAAACCAGCAGCTGTAAACTGGGATTTTAGTTTATAACTAAAAGTTTCAGTCAATGTCATACCCTGAGGATGGTTCTCTCATGTCTCTACTTAAGGTTACTCAGGAGATGAATCCCACACGGCAGAAAAAGAAACAGTCTCTGCTGAGAAGCAAATATCTACCCAGGAGGAAAGAAAACTCCAGAAATCCTGACTGTTTCTTACTCATGAGATTGAAATATCATTTTTGTGTTGTCACAGATTAATGACAGAAAAGTTTAAATATTGCCGTTAACCTGCCCTAGATCAATGCTGCAGATTGTCTCCAAGGCACTCAGAGCATTGGAAGAAATTAAAAAGACAAAAGAACAAATTTGGCTTTTTCCTCATCTGTACCTGAAAAGATAGAATCATTTTTTAAAAATCCTAATGCCAAGCAAAGCTAAAAAAAAAACAAAACCAACCAACCAAACAAACAAAAACCCTTTTTGTAGTTGTGTTTATTCTTAGAACTAAGAAGTTCTGAAGACTTTCTGAAGCTTATCCTGTTGTTGGAATGTTTATGGAGAGCACAGGATTCCTTCTAACAGTCATTCCATTTCCATGTGGCATTAGTAAAAGCTGCATGACTGTGAAACACTCACTTGAAAATGAAAACATTTGGGCTTTTTTTGTGGGATGCATAGTCACCTACACAATATGATGATATTCACTTTGGTTTCATCAGATGTTCAAGAAAAAACAACTCACAAAAGTCTTTGAAATCATATTTTTGTGGTGATGTCATACTTTTTTTCCCACACAGAGTGCTATTGCTCAATGGAGAGAAAAAAGGATATAAAAACTCTGTCTTGGCGGTTGTCATGGAGTCATCCCACCCTAACTTGAAAATCTGACACTAAAATACCTTTATAACTTGTGAAAATCCTATGTGTAAGGATTTGGCCTTGTTTCTGACTCATGGAAGCACTGCCCTTATTACAGGAAATTATTCCCTCATTATAGGAAATCCCCTTATTACAGGAAATTATTGCTGTGCAATAGTCATGCACTGTGTACCTGTTTTATTCACAGTCCTTATGTCACCCTGGGCTTCTGCAACTCTCTTCTTGTCCCTTTCCTTGTCTACCCATAACATCAACACTGTTTTCATTGTCAGTTTTGAATAAATGATTTGTCTCTGATAAAACTGCAGAAGATAAGAATGAGACAAGTGGAAATGTTGGGGAACACCACAGCCCCCAAATCTTTTCTTCCCATCAATTAAAGGTCTGTACTGGACTTACATGACAAGATTGAGTAATACATTTTTGGCTGTTTCTTGCTATGCTGCCCTGTTATTAATTAGCAATAAATTAAATTATTATTCCCCAATTTGAACTGTTTTGCCTATATGGTAATTGATGAATGATCTCCCTGTTATTATCTAGACTGACAGGTTTTTTTTATATTTTCTCCCCCATCTTGTTGAGAAGGGAGAGTGAGACAGAGGCATGGAGGGCATCTGGTAAATCCACCTCAGGTTATATTAACAAGTCAACTTTAATTGCTTTAAAAATTGCAAACCAACAACCTTCAGCAGCTAAAATAAGAGTTCATTTAATTGAAAAGGTACAAGGCTATTTATGTTTAGTATCCTACCATGCAGAATATAACTCCTAAGTTCCAAAATCAAAATATTGACACATTTAAAACCATAATCAAGATTACTAAACCTGAGCAAATAAACAAACTAAAATTCTGAAATTGTAATATCTGTAGGACTTGATGCCTCCGGCCATAAAGGTAGCACAGGCTTTATACACCCATTATTTTAATTATTGATGAAATAATTTCTGGAGGTAAATAAAAATTACAATCCATTTCTAAGTAATATCTTTATTCCTAAAAAATCTATAAAATGCTAGGGGTGTCATGTGAAAAGAAGGATTAACTTCAAGAGAAATGTCCAGTGGAAACTGAGTATCATTTGGTGTAAAATATTTACTTTAGATTGGCACTTGCAAATTTAACATGATGAGTGCCATGACTAAAAATGAAAGATTTTTCGGATGTGTAATTCTATATAATTCTGAAAATTTCTCCCCTGAAATGCAAATTCTATGCCTGGGGCAACATGGAATATCTCAGGGGAAGTTGTCCAGGAGCTCCTCAGTGCCTCACAACAAGCACAGCTTTGGTTTTCTACTTGAAACAGATTCCTGGGCTGAATTGTCTCTTCTTTATCCTTTTATTTTTTTTTTTTTTTTTGTATTTAAATTATTTTTTAACTAGATGCACCTCATTGGCTCTAATGTTGTCCACCCTCTCAGGGGGATCAGTGAAATAGGGAGATTTTCAAAGCAGAAGGAACACAGCACTTTCAAAAGATGTGTGAGAATGCCACCAGATTTCTTGATGAGCCAGGCTTTTCCATCTGGCCCAGGTTATTTTCAAGTTAGGGGAACTATTTTTCAAAAACTGGGGATGGGGATCTCATTTTGGGTAGGCTGGGATTCCTCAGGAGACCTGAGGAATTTCAGGATTTAAAATTTTGTGCAGGGGCAGAACTTGGACTTAATGATTCTCATGAATCCCTTTCAACTCTGGATATTCTGTGATGTCCAACACAACATCCAAGATCATCTGCTACCTCCTGAACTGGAGAAATAATTTATTTTCACTGGAATTATTTTTCTCAAAGGGCTTTAACTTCCTTGAGCCCACCTCATTGTCAATAAAAAGATAAATAATGAGTCAGGGCAGAACCACTGCTCTGCCCTCCTGTCAAACCCTGACTGCTGCTGGGTAAATTGCAGGAAAATAGAGTCCAGTGCCTGCTCTTAGGAGTTCCTAAACAGAGTCATTTGTGTATCTATATATATATTTATAGACACACTTTAAAGAAAACCAATATCTTCACGTTATCCTTTCAACCTTACTCACTCAATTTCTCACAGTGTCTTGGAAGGACATGTTATCTGCTTTGTTACAATTTAGGACTCAAAACAGCTTAACAAAATAGTCCCATTCATATAGATTTTTTTACAGACTCTTTTTCACATTTTTAAAAATTTGTTTTTCTATAGAGACCATCTATCTTTAAAAACAAAAAAACAAAAAAACAAAAAAAAAACCAAACCAAAACAAAAACAAAAAAAAAACCAAACAACAAAGGCAAACTCCACTGCAGGGAGATTTTGTGTCAGGAAGTGAAATAACCTCAGTGAGAGCAGAGTTCCCTAAATTTCAATGTGTAAGTGTAACATTATGCTACATAAGTAGACTGGAATAGATAAACATAAATTCTAAAGCTGACTGCACCAGCCTTGAAAAGCTGTAATTAAGGTAAAGAAAGTCCAGGGAATGATCTCTAAGGAAATAAAAATAATGAATGAAAGAAGGAACCATTTCTCTGCAGTACATTATTCCACAATAATTAATATTTTTTATCGCTGCATATATATCTCCAATTAGCTATCTGAAAACTGAGGTCTGAGTTAATTGATTCTGTTATACTTGTGTAAATCTCAGCTAATTCCATGTGCTTCAGCAAAGCTGCTCTGGTGAAGCTGATGGCAGGATCTGGTCAGCCATATGGGCTGCTTTGATCATCTTAAACTGCTCATTTAGGAATGCACAGTAACTAATACAGATTAATACCAGTATTTAGCTGCAAAATAAGAAAAATCAAACATTTCCTGTCTTCCTGCATGTAAAAATATCATCTAAGTATCATTTTATATTATATAAATATATAATATGAATATATCATATAAATATAAATATAAATATATATTATGTTATATTATATATTATATATTATATATTATATATTATATATTATATATTATATATTATATATTATATATTATATATTATATATTATATATTATATATATATAATATTATATATTATATATTGTATAGGAACATAATAATGAAGTGAAACAATAAATTTTGATTTGGAAGTTTGTCTTTAAACCTGCACAGTTTTCTACCAAATCTGAACTTTTATTTTATTTTATGTAAGATTTTGCAATTCCAATGTATGTTCTATCTAGCCAAGACTGAGACAAATACAGAAGATGGCATAACATAGGAATTTTATATATTTTATATATTTTTATATATAAACCATATTTTATATTTTATATATTTAATATATTTTTATATATTTTGTATATTTTATATTTATATATATATATATATATATACATACTGGCAGTGGTATTACCAGCAAAACTTACCAGGAAATATTATTGAATATGCATTCTTAACTTCCTTGTCTTCAGCTGATTCCAAATATTAAATTCATTGAAATTCAGTAATTTGATTTATTTCTCCTAAGAATGTACATTTTTTTATGATTTGGAAGGGATTGTTGCTTTGATATGATTTTTCTCACCTTTCAGAATCTTTACATACATTTTTGTATACAGCATAGAACTGTTAATGTGGAAAAATCTGCTGGTATTTGTGTTTTTCTTCTTAGGCTCTGGACTACTTTGGGAGAGCTTGACAACGTGTAGTTTTCAAAGTAGCTAAGCCATGTTTCTCTGTGATAAAATACCTTTTGAAGAATATGTTGAAGGCTTTGCCCCTTCAAATATTCATCTTCCTTCTAATTAGCTGGAAAAAAAAATAACAAATGTGAAAACATAAAAAAATGACACAAAAATCTACAAAATTTCAGCGCACACAAAATTCCTCTGCTGCCTTTCCCTTTGGCAGAAATATATCTCAGGTTCCCACAATGAACCAGAGTGCTTGAAGCTGTTGGGCTCAAAGGGGCTTAAACTCAAGCCTAACAATTCTAGAGGCAGCTTAAAACTTCTTAGGAGAGCAGACAGGATTAAAAATTCTGGTGACAACAAGTGGGCTGGAAGGGTGAGGGATTCAACTTCCCTTTTTATGGATTTGGGACTGAGATGAGAGCTGAGAGACAGGAGGGGAGCAAACTCTGGGGCTTTAGGAAATAGAAACTGGAGTCTTGTTTTCTTTCCCACTTTTCTTTCTTAGTCTACTATTTACTTCTGTTCTTACTTCTACTCTTCTACTGGACTTTCCTGTGAAAACCCCACCCCTAACCAGCAGCAGAATTGATTTAGGATTAATTTAGGACACTGGGATTTTACCATAAATGTAATTTTGAAGCCAGATTTAGTAATAATCATGTGTGATTATAAAGCTGTTCTTCAATATCTTGTTAGACATGTGCTTCTTCATGAAATACATTCTTGCTAAGACTGAGCCAGTTGCCACAAGCCCTTTCTAATTGCGTATTATTTCCATCTTAAAGTGAAAAACACAGTTGCTTGTGTTTATTTCAGGCAAAGATATTACAGATGTCAAAAATACAGAGCTATCAGGCTAAAAATCTGAATGAGATTTTTGTTTCTAATGACAGCTTGCATATGATATTAAAACAGACAAAAAAAAAAAAATCTGCTGAAGGTTTGTTTGGTAAAGAAACTGAACAAAAAAATAGGAGCTAATAGTGTTTCCTTCCTATACAGAGTATTCCAGCTGGCAGGAAGCCACACATTTATGGACTCTTGATGTAATTTGGTTTTGCCCATAAATAACACGGGTTGATTTGTTACTTTAAAACTGCTCAAGCAACAGAAAGCTCCAAAAATCAAAACCTGCCTAGGCTGTGCTCCTGACATTCCTCCTGAAGCAAGCAGGAGAGGCCATTTGATGGTCTGACTTCTTTGGAGCCAATACCTGCCTCGGATATTGATTTTCTTACCCAGGAGTGAGCTTGCAGAAGGTGGAAACTGTAGTGTGGAGCTCCTACATGTGGAGGCACACAATCCACACAGCGTTATTTTAGCTCTTAATGGAAAACAGCCTAAAAAACTGGTCCTGGTTCTAGTAAGACCTCTAACAATGACTCTGAACCCCAGAATAAACTGCCAGAGATCAGTGGTGTCGGGGAAATCTCACCGTGAGCCCAGCAGACACTAAACTTTTCCACAGCTACATGCAGCTGGAAGTGGTTGGGCTGTTAAAGAGGTCACTTCTCCAAGAGGTCAAAGGAGAGGTCCAGCATTAAGTAAGGAGGTCAGCATCTTTTTCTCCTATTTTCTAACTGTTCAAAAACTGTTTTATTTAGCAGTTTTAACTTGTGATATCCAAACCTTTCCAGTTTTTCAACTCAGGCATTTAGGGTGCAAGCCCAGGAACAAAGTTCCCTCAGACCAGAACTCTCATGTGGCTTAGATAAAATGCCCAATACATTCATGCCACACCAAAATATAACATTTTTTTATTCTGTATTAGAAGAAGGTGAAAAAAAAAGGTTATCTGGCTTCCTAAAGCATCCTCCAAAAGAGCCAGCAGATTTTCACTGTTTTCCTCCATGAAGAAATTATACTTTGACCAACACAGTGCATTAAGAATTTCCAGTCCTGTTAATTTGAGACATGGTGCTTCGGGTAAATCTGGGATTCCAAATGGCCCTCAATACATGTTTGCTGAACATACAGCTGGTATCTTTGTGCTCTTTGTCACAGGTTGTTGTACTTGGTCCATCAGTGAGAAAACTTCATGAATTATCTACAACTTTGATTTAGCCTGTAGGAAAAAATAAAGGCCTACAAAACACCAAGGAAAAAACCCAGACAAAACCCCCCTCAGAACTCCCAAACAAACAAATGAAAAAAGAACCCCACCAAACTGCACCGCTCTTTATTCCACAGTAATTCAAATATTGATCTGCCAAAGTACAGAAAGTATTTGCTGAGTGACAAATACATTCATAAAATGCATAGATGCACAATTTCTAGGCCAACACTATATTATTTTTTTTTAATATTTACTGAATCAGCATTTTTCCAGCAACAATCAGGAATGAACTGAGCATCCTACATGTGCTGTTTGTGATCTTTAGGGAAGAAGAAATGTTTAGTTGATACAAGATCCTCCCTAATCCAAGCTGATGTTTGGGATCTCAGTCCTTGGAGGTCTTGTTAACTCCTGAGGCCCAGGACTGAGCAGTCTGTGCTGGCTCTGGCTGCAATAGCTTGGCTGGACCCTCCTGAGATCACTACAAACCCCATTTATTTTAGAGCTATGTAATTATATTTTAGAAATTAGAACACTACCTGTGAGGAATTTTAGGGTTTTTTCCACGTTGTCTTTTTACAATTGGCATTAATGGTCTTTGATAAAATCAGCCAACTCTATTGATATTGGTGACAGAAGGCATGAGATTATTTACACTAGCTTTGTTTTGAATACAAAAATCTCCTTTCACATCTGGGACATGAATTAGAACTGAATTAGAGAGTTTTTTTTATACACTTTATGTGACAATAGTTGCCATGGCAGTCAGAGGGATGCAATCTCCCTGCACAGGTTAACTGCAACAGAAATGCATAAAAAACTCTTCTCTGTAGTTATTTTCCAACTCATAAAGAATGTCCCAATCCTTTACTGTGTTAATAACAATTTACTGCCGATGAGAGAAATATCAGAGAATAATCATCATTATTCCCTTCTGTCATTTAGAGGAGCTGTTTTATGTCATGTTCAGCTATAAACCCTAAATGTACATTTTTTCCTCCAGCTCCCAGTTTACCTGGAGCACAGCACTACTGCTATACAGACATGAACAAGAGACCATTTCATACCAGCTTATTTCATTTATTTTGTTATTCCCCTCATTGGGTTGTGCAAAAATGAAGAGCAAATATTACTGGAAGTGTGAACCATAGAGAAGAAATTGCACCTACCCTACCCACCTGAAAGAACAACTTGACCTTTTTCATAACTGCAATTTTTACGTTTGCTAGAAAGCAGGATGTCAGGAACAGCTCCTGCAATATTCCAGAGCTATCCTGAGTTGTGGGTATGAGGAAGCTCACTTCACACATATTTTGCATGTCACCAAAATTCGGATGATACATGTTTCTCTCTGCTTAGAGATGTGTCCAAATACCCTCCTTTGAAAGCTTCTCTTAGTCCCTCCCAAGGTCTAATTAATTTTTTCATGCTGTATTTATTCATCTTTCTAATCTGCTTGGTGAGGATCCAACCCCATGTTCACCCACGGCTGTGTCCTCACTTCCACATCCCCCAAACCCTACGTCTCAATGGGCATGTTTGAATTCCACAGGGCCACTCCTACAGGGATTGTTTGTCACTGATAATAAAAATGGGATAGAAAAATGGCCTCCTAAACACGCACCTTGCTAAATTCATGGTCATGACATCAAGATGCCCTTTTGCTCTTGTGACTTTCAAAGACATTGATGCCTGAAGCATCCACAGCTGCTCTGAAATGGATGCCTGAAACCATTGCCAATCACCTGTAGTAGCACTTCATGAACCTTGAAAACATCAGAAAGGACTCAATTCTATTTAATTATTTTCCCATAACTTTTTCCCCACATTCTATGTTTTGAGACAAGTAAATCAAAATATTATGAAAGTGAAAAGCAAGACTTTTCATCTTCACTGGTTTGATGGAGAAGAACTTTTGAGACAGTGAAAACAGGCAGTGGCAGGAAGTCTTTTTCACCTTCATTGATTAAGCACTTTATTTTTTTCTTAAATTTGAGATCAGAGGAAGCGAAGGGGCCTCAACTGACCTGTGAAACAAGAGGAAATTTCCTATTGCTCTGTGAAAACTGGTTATTAAAAACCAGCATGCAAATTGCTTAATGACAGTGCACCCTCAAAGCTGCCATTTCCATCTGCAAAAATCAATAGTCAGAAATAATTTATTTAAACTGTTCTTTCAAAACATTTCAACTCTTCCACCCATGTGTTCAATCCAGAAATGTTCTCATTTTACAGATGTAATTGTTTAGTGGTCAGTTAGTCTGAGTGGAAGCTCAAAGGAAGAGTTTTCTCTCTATTTCCAGCACAGGAGGGATGTGGAGCTGTTGGAGAGTCCAGAGGAGGCACCAGGATGATCAAGAGGGATGGAGCAGCTCTGCTGGGAGAGTTGGGATTATTCAGCCTCGAGAGGAGAAGCTTTGGGGTGACCCAATAGTGGTCTTCAAGTGCCTGAAGGAAACTACAGAAAACACGGAGAGAGACTGTTTACAAGGGCCTGGAGTAGCAGGATAAGGGGGAATTGCTTCCCACTGCCAGAGGGCAGGATCAGATGGATATTGGGAAGGAATTGTTCCCTGTGGGGGTGGGCAGGCCCTGGCCCAGGGTGCCCAGAGAAGCTGTGGCTGCCCCTGGATCCCTGGCAGTGTCCAAGGCCAGGCTGGCCAGGGCTTGGAGCAACCTGGGCTAGTGGAAGGTGTCCCTGCCCATGGCAGGGGGTGAAACAAGAGGAGCTTTAAAGTCCCTTCCAATCCAAACCATCCCATGATTCCATGGTTGGTGCCCTCTTCCTTTACCCCACCAATGGAGAATCAAACTGTTTTCTAGAAGACATTTTATTTCGATTTCATTACTTGCATAGCAGCTTTTAAGTGGCTTCTTGCAGGACCTCCCTGTCTGTGAATGGTTGTACTGAGAGACCTTATTTTAGACACAGAAGTAGGAAAAAAATAATTTATAATTTGATAATTCTCTTTGAGAAACTGTGACAAGAGCACAATCTTCAGTCTCTTGCAGTTTAATATGGTGCACCCTACATGAAGTTTATGCACAGAAAATAAAAAGAGAGGTCCAGATGCCTTTTCTCATGTACAGAAACCACTGGCTGTGATTTTCTGTTTGTTGTCCTCCAAGAGACCATTGCTAGGGGTTTGCACTCAATGATTATATTTGAGAACAGCCCATATTTGTGTGAATTGCCCATGCAAAAGGGTGAATTCCTCATTCCTAAGAGATTTTCAAGAAAGCACATAACTGACAATGAATTTTACTGAATTCATAATTTCACTCAAACTTCTGTAGTAGATCCACAAGGTTAAATCATATTGAAATACAACACACGAGGCATTAATATTGAGGCAATGTCCTGTATTTCTTTTATTCCATAATATAACCTTCTAAAAGCCAGTTTATGTGATAGTAATCTATCTGATATATCTCAAATAAGAAATAAAAGCTTGAAAGCTGACTGGGATTTTTTACTGTTTTTAAAACTCTGTTCTGTTTTAAGCCTGTAGTCCTCTTAAAATTGATGGCTCAATATTCTTTCATCTTAAAGCATCCTTAATTACAGTCAGAAAAAAATGGAGATTGAATGTGTTCTGCATAAGCAGTGCAAATAGAGGACAAGTTTGGGAGTATATTTACACCACAATTACATTTATGGTATTCTGAATAAATCATTCCAATTTATCTTTAATTGTTTTGAAGTAAAATTGGAGGGCATGTAGAAGTTTTGTGCTCTCAGTTTGGATAATTTACTTTTTATCGTAGCAGCTATCAATTTATCCTGAAGCTGCTGAAGGGAAGCAGGAGATATTACTAAACCAAAGGGAAAATTTAATTTAGACAGTGTTTCACCATTAATACTAGTAGTAGTAGTAGTAATAATAATAATAATAATAATAGATGAAAAATGTACAGTTACTTCTAGACTGTGGTTTGAGTTAACTTTTTTGATATGGTTTTGGAAAGCAACACCTATAATGTATTGGAATGGCAGTAACCACTGAAAAAAAATGAGATTCTTGAAGAGAAAAGGACTCTGGATAAATCTATGTATTTTGTGGCAGCAGCTTTGTTATTGTCCATGGCAGAGGTTCAGTCTTCCATATCCTTGGTCTGATTCTCCATTTGATGCAGTATTGTGAGGCAAAAAATAAGGAGAATCCAGTGATAGTTGAGCATTTTCAGAGCTAAGAAACTCTTTCTCTTGCTCCATGGAAAAGAATATTATTTCTAAAACTGAGGCAATGTTCAAAGGAATCTAATAAATCCCAATGACTTTGTGAGTGTGAAGGTTTTTGTCATGGCAGAACACATGGAGAGTTGATGAGATCTTTTTTGGACAGACACATAATTAAGTTTTCAGCTCGTCTTTAGCCATGCCAAGTAAATTCATAAACCAGAACTACACATTCTGCTCTCTGCATATGCTGCATATGCTGCAGGATGACTACTGGGGCAGTGGTTTGGGGATGAGAAGGTCTGAAAAGCAAAATTACAGCTGAAGAGCTCTCACAGCTCAGTATTTTCCAGGATAAAAGATGAAATTTTGTATATCACTGGTAAACTAACCCTCTCACCATTTTGGAGGTCTGAGGCTCCATATGGTCTTACAGACTTGCAAATCTTGGTATAATGACAAAACTGAATGTTCTCTGTCCTGTTCCTCAGACCACCATCACATATGGGCTGGTTCAGAGGAGAAACCATGAATTATTTATCTGGCAGATTTTTAAACTGCCATGTGTTTTTGAAGCTGTTGGAAAGTCTGAAATGGCATAAGCGGCTTCACAGGAGATGGATTGGGAGGCAGAATGTAAGCAAAGCTGCCCAAATTATGTGATGAATATAATTTGTTGCTAGTTACTGATTTATTGTATAATTTTCACCAGAGCTGGCAGAAAATCAAGAGGGAAACTGGTTAGTGTGAATCATCATGTAGTCAAGAAAAGCAAATTCAAAGCCTCTCCTGCAATCCTGGTGTCCTGATAAAAGTGTGGAATGCAGAGCTGAAATCCAACTTGAGTGTCTGGGTGTACTTACTACAAAAAAAAACCCTAAAACAAACAAAACCAAAACATAACAATAAACCCAAGAAATGAAGGCATGGATTTAGCAAAAATCTTCTATCTTGTTCTTAAGAGGAGTAACCCAGTAAGGAGCAGCATAATTAAGACTCACACTGAAACCTGAAATTCAGGAAGTGTTCACTGCCTCCCAGATTTGATACAGGGTAATGACATATTGCAGGATCAGATTTCAGTAGCTCCAGGCAGTGCAGTCATGGCCAGAAATTAATATTTCATTGCTGATGAAGACAATAAAAGACACTGAGATACAAAGGGCCTTGAGTCCAAAGCATTCATTGGTGTGTTTTAAATTTCACTTGACATCTGGTTCAGATAGTTGAAATAGTGCACAGTGAAATGCCACTTGTTCTTCCAGTTTTGGCTTCTGAGCAATCACAGAATCACAGGATTATTAAACACTTCCATAAAGCCATTGCAAAGGCTCAACCTCCTGAGCTGTGAGTGCAGCTTTCCTGTGAAAGTTTGCAGAACACACAGAGGAGAGAGATTTCTCTGCAGGTAATTATTGAAGTACTTAGGATTCAGTTTTTGTTTTTGACAATGTGCAAGGTTTACTGCAGGATCATTTTTTGTGTTACCCTACTGGGGAAACATCAGTAATCTCCTTCCAAAATTTTTTACTGGAAGTCCTGCATGACCTTCCTTAATTTTAAAATTTAGAAGAGCAAATTCTCTCTTCTAATTCCACTCATTTCCAAGACACCAAAGCATTTTAAACCCAGACTTGAAGGGGACTTTTACCTTTTAGATTCCAAGTTTTCATATGACCTTTCCATGAACGTGAACCACTCCTGCTCTTTCTGAATTATTAAACTTGCAAAACAGGCCATGTTTCCATGAATAGGTAAATGCCAATTTGATTGAAAAAAAAAAAAAAAAGAAAAAAAAGAAAGCAAAAACAGTCTTCTCTCATTGAGTAGATAGAATTTATAAATTGGAAAAACAAATGTGGGGCTTTTTTGGTATTTTTTACTGCTGTCAGGTGCTTCCAGATCAACCCTCACTTTCTCTTTACCACAGTGTTGCTAAAACAGTGTATGAATAAGGAGTGCTTTAAAATACATTACTAAATATGTTAACTTTCTATTTAAAATTTTTTAATATTATATTATTTAAGATTAGGCTGTAATCTCTAATAAAATGAAAAAGTTGATTCTTCCCACCTAAACCTGATCTTTCTTTTACCTCTTTACTGCTGTGAATAAACCTGCACATTTCACACTCCAATTGGCAATGTGTTTTAAATTCCTGCAATGGCCATAACAACAAAAAAGCAACAACTGAAAACTGTCTTGAAAGTCTGTACTGTCAGGGGGTTCTTTACTCATAAACACTTCACCAATATTATGCAGACAATTTAATTAACATGGGTGACTGGGGTTATAAAAAAAATCAGCCAGATGGGGTGATGGTTTGTAATCTGTATTGCTCTAAAGTGTGTGAGTCTAAGTTTCCTATAAACAACTTCACTTTGATACAATGAACCATAGCCAAGGAGAGCTACTTAAATACAGTGTGAAGAAGAAGAAGGGAAGGGAATGGATGACACTCCTGCTTCAAAAACATAGCCATAGTTCAGTGCCTTTCTGCTGATATCTCATTATTTTCTACTGGTGAAGCATAAGCAGATCAAGTTTCATCTGTGCACTGGAAATGCTGTGAACTGTCTGCAAAGCTCTGAAAAATTAATTTTCCCATTTATATGAAAGGCCAAAGTTCTTTTAACTGATTGTAGTACTGTGGTATCGCTGTAAACAATCTTTTCACATGTACAGAAAAATGAGGATTTCCATAGTGTCCTGATGGGTTAGCAGACAGAAATTGTCTCTTAACAAGTTTTCAGAAATTGTCTGGAGAATGAATTAGCCAAAAAAAAAAAAAAAAAAAAAAAAAAAAAAAAAAGAGAGAGAGAAAGAGAAACCTTTACCTTGCCACTAAAGGTTTAAACAAAAATATTCTTTCCAGTTTATCTGAGGTTGGAGCCAGGTGGGGGTCAATCTCTTCTCCCAGATAACAAGTGGCAGGACAAAAGGAAACAGCCTCAAGCTGTGCCAGGGGAGGTTTAGTCTGGATATTAGGAAAAAAATTCTTCAAGGAAAGGGATGCAAAGCCTTGGAACAGGCTGCCCTGGGCAGAGGTGGAATCACGTACCCTGAGAGTCTTTGAAACATTTGTGGGTGTGGCACTTGGGGACATGGTCAGCAGTAATCATGGTGATGGTAGTGTTGGACTGATGATCCTAAAGGTCCTTCCCAGCCGTGGTGGTTCCATGACTCCCTGTACAGGGGGTGGCACAGCCCCAGGTGCAGCCTGGACACAGCCCCTGAGCTCTGCTCTGTGATCCTGGGCACTGCTGGGGAATTCCATGGGAAGTGTTCTCATTATTCCCAGCAATATCCCTGATTTATTTCCAATTTTAGACTGAAAAGCTGTGAGCTGATACAGCTTCTGCTAACATATTATTTGCTCACAATTACCTGGCTTTATTAATAGAAGGGCATTATCCTCCAAGCTTTTCTTACCAACTAAATCAGTCATTTAAATCTTGTTTCCTACCTTGCTGCTTCTATTGACTTTATCATTATAGAACCTGAGTGCCTCTACTTTATGTCTCGTTTGAAAAGCATTGACAGAATATAATCTGCATAATTTTAGGGGGTGTTAATAAATAAACACAACAGACTAAAAATTGGGGGGGAAAAGAAAAAAAACCCAAAAACAACAGATTAAACCAGAGATAACCAAAAGAAGGAGCAGAGGAAAATAATACATGTATGGATTGAGTGGTACTAAGCAATATTTTTTTTTTTTCAATTTATTTTTGCCACCTTGCCTTTTTAACTTGTGGGTTTTATATAACTGAGGATACAGGGCTTTTCACCCCTTAGTTGGGGAATTAGGGATGTAGTAGATTACCAAAAGATAAAAATAACTGAGGAAATCTGTAGAGGAAGAAAATAGGACTCTTAATATTGAGGACAGAGAATTAATTTTGCTTGCAAGAACATAAATTCAAGACTTTGATCTGCTCTGTATGAGCAGTGACAAAGCAAGCAGAAACCTCAGCATTTCTATGCCACTTTCTAAAATTCATTGGTTGGCTAACAGCCAAAATCTTTAAATAAACTAATAAACATGGTATATTGTAGAAATAGAAATAATTGAATATAAAAGAGGGAAGAAGACACATGGTGTACACAAGAAAAAATCCACAATGTTTTCAAGATGATTCCTGTTTATCTGAATGAGTGATGAACAGACATAGAAAAAAGAAATAAGCAGTAGGAAACAGCAAATATGTTCCATGAAATGTTACCATGAAACCCATGATGGTAGCAGCCACACATTGTGGGAGGCTAGGAAATTGTATTTGCAATTCTAAATGAAGAAAATGCATATGAAGCAATATATAGGCCCTTTCTTTACATCATGTTAGGAATTGGGAGATGCAATGAGGGCAAAATAACCATAATTTTATAGAGATTGGAATAAAAAGTCTGAAGAAATAAGAGTGGGGGAAAGAGTTAGGGGAAGAAAGACAGCATTGGATCACAAAAAGCACTTAACAGTAAGAAAGAAAGATAAAATTCTTATGAAATGCACAGAGCAAAAAGAACAAAATCTTACAGTTTTTTTTTTTTTTATGGATGACATCTGCATTTGTGCCTTGGATAATTAAGTGAAAGTAAATACATTTTTTTTACTGAGTTTTCAGTGTGGGAAAGGTGCTTGGTTCACTTAACAATAGTGGACAGATCATCTTTTACAGCTGTTTCAACATCTGGGCAATGTGGAGAGAAGGAACCACAGGTCTAATGCCAGTAGATTTTGGCTAATTACTCAACACCTGATGATTTAGTCAGCTTTCAGTCTGAGGGGTCTTTTTATCTGATGGCATGTGGTGAGTTTATTTATAATGATGTGGTGGGAGATCCTGTCAGAGGCTCTCCTAAAGCTGAGGTAACCAACACCCACTGCTCTCCCTCACCCCTCCCTTGGGGCAGGCACTGAGTCTGGGAAAACTCACCCTGGCTTCTCCCATCACCAGATTTGTGTAATTTGCCATTCTGCCATTAGAATTTTAGTGGGAACATTTACAAACCTGTAGTAGCTCAGTCATGTGAAAGCTACGTGAACAGTTAAAAGTCAGAAGATGTATTTCATAAAATAAATCAAGGTAAAACCATCTAGGTATAAAATATCTATAATTCTTACATTATGGAACATGTTTGAGGTGATGATTCAACAGCTGATCAACTGAGATGCAAAATTGCAGATTTCATACTCTCATTTCGTGGTCTCTAAGGTGAGTCCTGCCCTGTCTTTAGGGTGAGTCCTTCATGTGAGCGAAGGAAAATGAAGTCATGTAAAAACAACTGATTTCAAGCCATTAAACTGAATTTCTGGCATTAACTTTTATCAAAATATTTAAATTGTTCTTTTTTCTTTTCCTGTTCATGCAGGCCCACAGTAAAATATGATTTTGCCTGGTTGGACACGGTGATGGAGAGCAAAGAGAACAGAGGATGTGCCAGGCACCAGCAGAATTTACGGGGTAGAGCTGAGATAAGGCTGTCTCCTCAAAATGAAATGTACAGATTACATTGCAATGCTTCACTGCATCTGCAGATAAGAGAGTTCATTTTGTTTTCTCCTCTCCCATGGTAATGGCTATTTTTCATTTTCACCAAAGGCCAGTCTAGCCATAATACAACGTTTTGGAAACAGACTGGCTGGAGGATTTTGAGTTACTACTTTACGATGTAGTGTAAATCCAAAAACCTGAAGTATTAATGCCCATGCTTGAAGAAAGTCTTCTACAGCTCCTGGAAAGAACTGAGAGTTGTTTAATAACTCTGGGATCAACATTTCCTCCACTCCAGTCTACTTTCATTTAGTTGCAATTTTCATTCTATGTTTTATCTTCCATGTTAAAACAGAACTTCATCCTTTAACACAATTACAGCTCAGAAGCTGCTTTTGTACAGTTTGCTTTATGTCTTTTTGGGGGTGGGGAAAAAGAAAAGGAAATGCGACAGAAGTCATGTTGTCATAATATTGATTTTCAAAGCCTGGCAAATACAGTTCATAGTTTGAAACACAATGGAAAATTCAGAGGACAGTTCACATATATTTATTGTTCAACAAATACATGTTGTTTTACTCACATGATTTTATTCAATCTGCTAAAATACTGAATATCCAAGGGCTAAAATGAACTGACTTTCACAATAATGATATTGCTCCTTTTTTAATTCCTGCCCTAATATCAAAATACATATACAAAGCACTTTAAACATTTTCAGGTAAATTAACCACCAAGAAGATGTGAACATCACATCTTTATACATCAGGATTTATATTAAAATTACTTTATATTGAAAAAGCTGCCAGAGATCTAAAAATTTCAAAATACAGAATTAAAAGGAAGACATTTCAAAATAAAATTATTATTATTATTAATAATAATAATTATTTAAAAACCAGCACTCAAGACTAAGACAGAAAAAAATGCAACAGGCAGTGTTTCTTTATACAAGAAATTCAGGTCAAGCTTAGTGACTTTTCTAGTTAAATACAAAATACAATGCTTCCTAGAAATACAAAAAAAAAAAAAAATCTCTTCAAAGGTCATTTCATAAATTGATGTTAAGCTGAGACATGACCTTGAATTCGAGTCTTCATTGGAAGAAAGGTTACTTGAAGAGCTGCTTTAGCACTCAGAGGGTTTTGTGGCTACAGTTAGTCACCACACTGCTTCCCTGATCCCAGAGAGGTGTCACAAACTGCCTGGGCCACAGCAGAAAAGAAATGGTTATTGCTGCAGAAAAGGGATCTTAATGGAAAAAAAATAAAGAGGAGCCACATGATAATTTGGAAGCACTGTGTTTCTGTTCCTTTGTTTCACAACATAGCCAGGAGAGCAAGAAGGCACCAGCAGAACAACATGTGCTGTTGAACTCAATAACTGAAATATCCATACCTTTACTGAGTTAATAACACTAATTCCTAAAACTTTACTTGATTAAATTCATGTTTCAACAGCCATGGCTGTTTCAGGTCCACTGATACAATATTTGTTCCTGAGCTGTTCTTTTGCTAACTTGACCTTTTCAAATCTGGGACATTTTGGCTCTGTTTTCATTTATAGTGGTGGCTACACCACCGTGTGATATTTCAATTGAATATGACAGTTTTACTATGTCTCCTTCTGTCTAGGAGTAGAGTTTATGGACACAGTACTAATAAAAATTGTATAATAAAACAAAAACAAAACTGGGCAGCTTTGGCAGTGAGATGTAGTAAATTGCTTAAGAAAGATACTCTAAAAGACAAAACTGAACATATTAGGAAATTCTGCATTATATATTTCCAGTGCTGTTATATTATTATTTTTTATTATCCCATACATATTCATAGCTGAAGTATCTTGAAGCCCTTGCTATTGCCACAAGTTGCAGTCTATTGTAAAAATAGCGTGGAATCCAACTAAAGTCATAACTGTGGGGTTCAGCAACAGAGTCAAAGTACACATCATTAAATGGAGCATTCAGAGAGACAATTTCTTGTCTCATTCCAGGAATAGAAACATGGAATCATAAAATGGCCTGGCTTGGCAAGGACCAAGCCAGCTCATTTAGTTCTGACCCCTGCTATGGGCAGGGACACCTTCCACCATCCCAGGGTGCTCCAAATCCTGTCCAGCCTGGCCTTGGACACTTCCAGGGATCCAGGAGCAGCCACAGCTTCTCTGGGCACCCTGTGCCAGGGCCTGCCCACTCTCCCAGGGA
Organism: Vidua macroura; assembly: GCF_024509145.1. Taxonomy (NCBI): domain Eukaryota; kingdom Metazoa; phylum Chordata; class Aves; order Passeriformes; family Viduidae; genus Vidua; species Vidua macroura. The sequence goes on from NC_071579.1 coordinate 6,757,747, forward strand.
AGGATTCCTTCCCAATATCCCATCTAACCCTGCCCTCTGGCAGTGGGAAGCCATTCCCCCTGTCCTGTCCCTCCATCCCTTATAAGAAGTCTCTCTCCCTGTTTCCTGTCAGCTCCTTCAGCCACTGCAAGGCCACAATGAGGTCACCCCAGACCTTCCCTTCTCCAGGTGAACAAACCCAAGTGTCCCATCCTTTCCTCCCAGCAGAGCTGCTCCATCCCTCTGACCATCCTGGTGCCTCCCCTGGACTCTCTCCAGCAGCTCCAGCTCCTTCCTGTGCTGGGGCAGCTCTGCAGGTGGGGTCTCAGCCGATCTCCCACCTGGAGCAACTGGGCAGGAGTTGCAGGGCAAAAAGAGAATTCTTTACTAGCAGGTCAGATGTCCAGCAAAAGGAACTGACATGGCCCAAGTGCTTCTGTCAGAGTTTATTGTCTGTGGGAGGGAATGGATGCATGGGGCTGCAGGATGGTGATCTGAGAACTGAAATATCTCTGTTCTCTTATTCTTTATAGCTCCCTGAAACTCTTTGCTCTGCTTTTGTCTGTCAAAGAGAAAGGCTGCCTGAAGAAAGAGAATTTGTGTTAGCAAACATGGATTCCCAGTTTTATAACAGATCATTCTTATACTCCAGGCATGTTTTCTTCTTGGAAGTCTCCCTAATTCTGAACCAGTTTACACAGGCAGAGGGAGTTTTCCTCGTCTTCACAGCCACTGAGAAAATACCTTCAAATTATTAAATTATTGGTGGAAGGTTCACTTTGGTTACAGGAACAATCACAAATAATTTATCGCTTGTTTGTGCAGATTAATATCTCGATGACATTTACAGGAAGAAACTTCAGGTTTCAGAAAAGTTAATAAAGATTACAATTATTCATAAGATATTTATACAATTTTCCAAGAGAACCACTCTGAATGAGAGGAAAAAGTGTACTTAAAAGTTTATAATGTTAATTTTAATAATATATAAAGTGGTGAAAACTACATTGTAGATGTCTATATTTATAGAAAACAATTTATAGCATTAATCTTATTTGTACTTATAAGATCATTTACAGTAAAATGATTTCAGAATTAGATGGCAATAACCTGGAGCTATTAGTTGTTAGTGAGTGACTTTATTAGAGAATAAGAGTCTTTCTTAAATAATGGCTAAGAACAAAGAACTTCAGTCTTTTCTGTTTCTATTTTATGTTTTATGTCTTCTCTACAAAAAACTCAATAGTAACAGACAGTACAAAATTAAATGAAAATTTTAAGTGAGCCACATTTGATGAAACTTCATAATATTAGAAATGGGAAGAGTTCAACTCAGCCATTGCTACACCAATTCCATAATTATACATTGTAGTAAATATTTAGTGTTTTTCCCAATCTAAACATATGTCCTTTAGATTTTTCCTTTAAATCAATTTGTATTTATCTGATGGGCTGCCCATTATCTTTCACCAAATATATGAAACAGAAGTAAATTATTTGAAGAAATATGTGTTTTCACTGAATTTTAATTAAATCAAGAATAGCTGAGTCATTTTTGTTCTTGTTGCTAAGGAGACCATAATTTTTTTTGTTGATGGTGGGTTGTTTTATATTATTTTTTTTATATTTTAATACTTTAAACTAACACAAACTTTGATCAGCCATATTCTCCAGGACAAGTATGCTTTGGAAATGGAGTAAGGGACTTTGGGAATGCCTGAGAAACAACCCTGTCCATCTGGGATCCAGGATATGATATCCTGTGCCAAAGATGTTTGCACTGTCAAGAAAAGAAATATCCTAAAGGAGATGCAGAATAAAAATAAAAATAAAAAAAAAAAATAAAAAAAAAAAAATTATTTATACAATTCTTTCCTTGATTCCACACCCCCCACCCCTTTTAGCAGTATGGATCTTTAAAAACATAAGACTATAAAGATGGGTTAAAATCAGCAAGCTGGGATGCCATGAGAAAATCAGGCACGAGATTAAACTAAAACTGACGTAAGAAATTTAAAATCAAAAATACAATTGATATAATTATGAGATCACATGAATTGATCCAGGCCTGTATGTAATAGAAAAAGCAGGATCAGTAGAAATTGTCAGAATATAATTTTTTAGTGTTTCTGATGCACTTTTTAAGAATGAAAACTTTTTTCCAGCATCAGAATTGTCAGACTCCAGTTGTATCAAATCGGAATTGCAGTTTTGAATTCAGGATGACACCTTGCTGCTTTGGGAAAGGCTCACTGACATTTCACTGTGGACAAAAGGGTCTTGGAAGTGTTGCTCGTCCCTAAGAAATGTTCCAGTGAAGTGAAACAAGGCTGTGTTTGCAAAGCCCTGGTGACAAATCCTTGCCAGTGGCTACGTGTACACTCCATTATTCATCCCCCCCACTCAAGCAACTGATACAGGTTGTCATTACCCAGCTCTCTTCGAGGCTTATGCTGGAATTATTTATGTCGAGACATTTCAATTAAGGGAGCAAAGACCAGGTAAATCTCTCTCTGAGCAATGGATTTTGCATAACAGTGGCACATCACAGCTTCACTTTTAACCTGGAGAGTCTTCCCTGTGCAATTTAGGAGTCTAAACTGAGTGTCTGTTGACATCCACAGACTTGGTTCATCAGTGATAAAGAATCACAGACATGATAGATCAGAGAGGACCCCTTGGCTTTCAGAATTCCTGCTCAGAATTTCAGAATTCCTGGGTGTGGCTGGATCCAATCCCTGTCTCAGGCAGTAGCATATGTCCAAAGCACTGTACAGGTCCTTTAAATAGTCCCACAGGATTAAGGGTGGAAAATGAAATATATTAATAGAAATTTAAAAAATTATTTAAATTTATAAAGATGATGATAATTATTAGACTAAAATATCTTAATTAAAATTATTTACTATACATTACAGGCAGCTCTAACTACTAGTGTAGTTAGCTATTTATTGTAGCAATGATATTAAAGCTAGAAAAACAATCATTAAGTAGGGATTGATGTCATTCACCCATCCCAGTGATCAAATCTCTTTCCTCATCCTCAAGGAATGACCTTGAGGGTGTCCCCACTCCAGGGAGGAATCTCCACACACTCCCAGGAGGGGGTGTTAGAAGATCTTCCCATTAAAAAGTGGGGCTGGGCTTTTATTGTCACAAAGTGACTGATGCCAGATGTCCCCAGGCTGGGTTAGATCAGGTGTCAGCACTGTCACCTGTTGGTTCCTCTGTCAGGATCTCAGGAAATATTGCTCTTCCCCAGAATGTTGAATTTTGGGATGGATGAGTCAGGCTGGTCTCAGCATCCTTCAACCCCTAACTCACTGACCCCCTTCCCTCCCACTCCTGGTAACCTTTGCAAACAGGGATTATTCAATCTGTTTCTATCCCCACGTAGGCAGAGCACCCTGCTAAAGCAGCTGTTAAATATGAAAATGTTTGACCATTCCAATTTTCCTTTAATCTGCAGCAGGGAGCATTAACAGTGTCTGGTGCAGGGTGGTGGATGAAATGAGGATATAATTCCAATTTTGAGGCAAAAAGAGAGATAAGGATTTCATACAAGATGCAATATCAGTGGCAGGGCAGAGAAAGACCTCACTGTTTTTACTCCTCCATTTCCTGAATTTCCCTGAAAGCATTTCTTTTCATGGCATAATAATGGAGCAGTATCTCCTCCCAAGGAGAAAGGGATTTTGGTTGCCAAGTGTTGGAAGCCAAGGCATAATTTAAAAGATTCACCAACAGTAGCACAGAGCACAGCATCTCCTGTATTGAGTTTTTATATTTTTTAGGAAGATTTTGGAACACTTGATGTTCACTCCCAGGACAGTGGTAGACTCACCATCCCTGGAATTGTTTAAAAAATGTGCAGATGTGGCACTCGGGGACTTGGGTTAGTGGTGACCAGGGTGGTGGTGCTGATTGAAACTTGGATTTAATGATCTTAAAGGTCTTTTCCAACCATAATCTTTTCATGATTCTATAATCTGTGACCACAGGCATTTTTCACCTATTTATCAATCAGCTTGATCTAAATCATAAACCGCAGCTCTGACATCGTAATTGGTTAGTCAGTTTAGACCACAGAAATAAAAATAATCCTAAGAGTAAATTTCATACATCTGTTGTCATATTTTGCATGCATTTTGCAGAGCCTGTGGAAGAGTGCAGTTGTTCTGTAAAAGTCTTATGAAATACAAGGTTGCAGTGCAGGAGAACACAAATCCTGGTGAAAATTCAAGTACCTTGATCTGCAGAGTGAAAAGCACTGCTCTGTGCCCAATGAAAATGTCAACAGGTGTATAATCTGAAAAAATTAAAGCCATTTCCACCTCTCTACTCCTGGTCTTTCCAAGTTTTTTTTGTAAGGGTCATGTCTAGAATGTGTATCCTTGTGGTCTGCTGCTTGCAAATTCGCAATCATAATTCCTGACCAAAGGCAAAGGAAAGAACCCATTTTCTGAAATGATGGATATTTTAGCAACTATAGCAAGAAGAGGAATAAGTTATTTACGTAAGAATAAACAAAGAGCAGCCCAAAAGCCCTGATCAGTGTGAGAATTTAATTTGAGAAGTAATTTACTATTTGACAGGGCAAATGTAAAAGCAACACACTGGTAAATGCTCACACTTGCACAAGTGAGCAATGTCCATCCCATATTCTGTTTTCCAGGCCTGGTGGTGAATAATCAGGGCTAATGATTTTACTCAAGTCTAAAATAATTTACCTTGCAAAGTGCCACGATGGAGGCTGCCCTTCCTGACCTTGCAGGAATGAGATTTTTCATTCCACTCATGAAGTGTAATGTCATTGAAACCAAATTAATACATTCATTTTAATTATGTGGTATTTTTCTACATGATACAGTGCAGTTACTTTGTGGAAGAATTGTATTTTTTTAAATTAAACTCACAGAACAGGAATTCTATTAATGTGACACCTACCTTTTTTATTTTTGATGAGATATTTTAATTTTTGAAATAACTCTGAGAATCCAGGTTGCATTTCCAAGATTGCAATTATATTATATTATATTTATTCCCAGTAAAAGAATTCCTTCCTGGTCAAAAATTGTAGTTGCAGTGTAACTATTCTGAAATTTCTACTTGCACATTACAGAACTGAGGGCAAAGTTTTCACTGCTTACACAATTTTGTATGGTGACAAAAAGAGGCAAAAGAAGAAAAGTAATTTAAAACTTAGTAAATAAGAGATGATCTCCACTTTCCCTGTGCTCTACTTATTCTTAAATTATGGGAACAGAATTCATTTGATCATTTGATCAGAAGTGTGAACGGAATTATTGGAATTAATGCAATAAAAAACCTGAAGATCTAAAAGGCAAAAAGGAAGAGAAGCAAGGAAGTAAAGGGCAGTGCCTGCTTTGGAACTGAATTGAAAATATTGACCAGAATTAAATATATTTGTGGTTTTGTGTGTTTTGACATAATTCTGCCAATTGCTTCTTCTGATAAAAATTTTTGTCCAAGGTCAGATGAACTTTTAATTAAATTGTTGTGCATTCATTGATTCTATTTCTTGACACACCAAAAATAGGTTGATGATAAATTTAAACCAAATCAAGAAATTATTAACTAAGTGGAGCTTCCTTTGATATTACAAAAGTTCATTGGACAAAAACTTTTATTGCAGAATTATGTCACCAAAACCACAGGTCATCATTTTGATAAAGAGCCCAAATGAAGCTCATGTGACTCTAACTGGGCCAAACAAAAGTTTCTAAAGTGGGAATCTGGAGCAGAGTTTGATCTTCTTTCTCTGGATCCATACCTAGATGTCCCTGGAATCACAGTGTTCTGTCCTAAAATCAGTTATATCCTGTGGCTTACCCAAAAAGCATCAAGATTTAGTACATTCCACTTTGCAATGAGTACAGAACAGATATAACTTCGATTTTCTATGAAAGAAAAGATAATGGAGAAAGGACTCTATATTTTATAAAGTGCCGCTTTTCTTTGCACAAATACCATCAAAGTGGAAGCTCTCACTGGACCCTTCATGCCTATGTGCTCCTGTACCATGCTGAGTGGTATCACATTTATTAGGAGTGTTATTAGGAAGTCTTCCTCCAATATGTCACATCTGTCACATCTGTCTTTCACTGCCTAGCTGGCTGTCATCTGCTCTTTTAAGTATCAGCTCATGAGGCAGCTCTTTCCACAGGCTGATTTTCACAGTGGAATGAGCAATGTGTAACCTGATATTATGGGGGTTTTCTTAAATAAAATAAATTGTAATTGATTTGGTATTTTTGATTTCTCTAATTTATTTAAATGGTGTGTCAGGCAACCACAGGGTTACATATATGTGTATAGAAGTGTACCACCTAAACAGATGTGATGTAATGATGTGTGAAGGGACCTGAATCAGCAGGTGAGAACACATTGCAGAATTTAGTGCAACAAAAAAAGCTGTACCAGGAAGGAGGAGGAGGAGGAACACGGAGTGCAGTAAGGGTTGCCTGAAGTTATTTTTACATTATTTCCAAGCATTTTTTTCTTGCAGACAAGGTAATATAATGAGGTATTTTAACAATATTGTTGTCATTCTTGAGAGCCCCTTGTTTACAGTTGTTCATTATTGCTGCTCTATTCTGACATGTCATAAATCTTGTTTGGTGCCTACTGCCCAACAATGTTCAGTGGACATTTCCAGGTGTATTTACCTCTTTACTGGTTTGGTTACCAGCGTTCATTTCAACTGGAAACCGAATCATGGAATCACAGAATATCCAGAGTGGGAAAGGACCCTCAGGATCATCCAGTCCAACCCCTGTCCCTGCCCAGACACCCCAACAATCCCACCCTGTGCACCCCTGGGAGCGTTGTCCAAACCCTCCTGGAGCTCTGGTAGCCTTTGATGCCTTGTCAAGGCTGACCTAGAACAGAGGCTAGATGGAGTTAAAGAATAAAGTTGGGATTTATTAGGAGGCCTCAATGGATGCACCTTGGGCAGCACAAGAGCCCAGCCAGGGCTGCACCCAAGATGAACCAAAATGGTCACAAAATGCACGACTGCTCATGGAGTCTCTCACTTTTATAAGTTCTGCTCCATTTGCATATTGGAGTTCACTGTCCAATTCCAGCTTCAGCCCATGAAGTCCCATCCTTCTTGTTTTCTCTCTTCAGCCCACGTTATTTGTGCTCTTGGGCCTGAGATTTGGATCATTTGTCCTTGGTCCCCAGCTGGAGAAGGAATTGTTTTGTCTCCCTGTTCTGTGAAGAGAGCTCACCATCCCCTAATATGAAGCTCAGACTCACACACTAAAGCAGCACAGAATCTGAAAAATAGGAAAGCTACAACCTGAGGCATCAACTTGGGGCCGTGCCCATTCCCTGGGGAGCCTGGGCAGTGCCCACCACTCTCTGGGGGAAAAATCTTTCCCTGAGCTCCAGCCTGACCCTGCCCTGGCCCAGCTCCAGCCATTCCCTGGGTCCTGTCCCTGTCACAGAGGTCAGAGCTGCCCCTCTGCTGCCCATCAGCTCCCACTGAGGCCTGACCTCAGTCTCCACTTCTCCAGCTGAACAAACCAAGTGGCCTCAGCCTCTCCTCAGATGGACAAACCCATTTGAATTCCATGCTGTTTCTATATTGCATCACTCTCGAGGTTTTTAATTCTTAGATACTCGGTGCTTGCTAAAAGCAAGGGGGTACAAAGTTGCCTACATCCTTCAGAATTATAGCAGAGAATTATTTGTACTCATAGGTGCCTAAATATCTTTGAAAATCTATCATCTGTGAATCCTGATGATAACATTTCCCTTTAAAGGCTTAGTGGAAAAATGTCTCCTCTTAACAACACGTGTGGCCCCGCTTGTCCTGTTGGTGCTCTCCTGTAGCAGACCATAAATCACTGCAGAATTACTGACAGGCTGCACCACCAACACTCTGTACCTTACTCTGGGACCTAATTATATCACCATCTGATGGCAACACCTCTGAAAGGGGCTTGTCAGCATTTCCAGCACACAGCTTTCTGTATTTTTTTTTCCAAGGTGGATGAAAACTTAATATATCAGTAATTCCAAAATTGTATCTGCTCGAACAGACACAAAAGGTTGTCAGTCAGGATTTGATTTCACTTGTCTATGACATGTTCTAGTTCTCTTAGTTTATTTTTTCCAGCTGGGGTTGAGAATCACACAGCAGCTTGTGTGTGTTTTGAAAAGTTCCTATTAAAAAACTGTTCAGTATTTCTCACTTATTTCTAATTATAGGTGAGGTAAATGTTTGCTGAATAATGAAGCGTTAAATATATTCAGTGTACATACAAAAGTGCTTGAGGGTAGGAAAGAAAAAGTTATCAAAATAATTACCTGCTAGCTCTGCCTCTTGGGATGATCCTAAGTGAAATGGCACTGTGATTTTTGAGAGAAATTTGAGAGAGTTGTGAGAAATCCAGGAGATTTTACAGCAATATGCATTGATACAACTCATATTCTTCAATGTTTGCACATCAAGCTGTTATTCATTTTGGATTTCTCCCCTGGTAATTTCTTTCTGTCATATTGAAGAATTTATATTAATATAATGCACACTGTAGGTGGCTTTAGTTCTAGAAATTAGTATTTTAATTTTAACTGTGATTTAAAACTTCAACTATTTCCATTTTTTCCCTAAGTGAGGCAGTAACTACAGAAGAGAGGATGGATTAAATCAGGTAGCACAGATTACTTTATTGCTAAAATATCAAACTAATCAACAAGACTCATGGTTTGACAGGTGGAAACAGTACTGATGGTGGTGAATAATAATTGCTACGTGGTGATAGTCCAGGGAAAGTGTCACTTATGGCATCAGGAGTAATAAAAGGAATCATATGTTGGACATTTTGCTGCCATTTCATTCTGCAGCACCAAAGTCAATGAAAAGCATTGATACAGTTAGCTGTTGGCTCAGGATGATCTCCATCTGGAGCACTCTGGCTAAAACTGTTTTGTACCTGGGACACACTCCAAATTCAATTTAGCCAGAAAGACTTCTCAGCACATTTGGAAGAGCTGCCTCTTCCACCTTCCTCGATGAATTTGCCTCGTGTGCAGCTTTGCACAGTTTTTCTTTCTATATATTTTGGACTATCAACATATTTTCTTTCCTCAAAATTATCACCCCATAGTAATGAAAATATTTCTGATTTTTTTTTTTTTTTTTTTTTTTTTTTTTTTTTTTTTTGTATTGTATTGTACCAATTCCTTTGAGAGCTCTGCTTCTGCTGCTCTTTGTCTCAGTAAAATCTTCCCAAGCTTTAATGCTGTAGTTGCCTTTCCCGGTCCTGTGCTCACCACACATAAACTGGCAGAAATTAAAGGCTTGAGTGCCTGGTGTTTTGAAAACCAGCATTGCAGCAGCTCAGTGCCTGTCCCTCGATGTGCAGGGCAACATGCAGTATGCCAAAATTCCCCAGATTTCCACCAGATGTTGTGGGAGACGGCTCATCTGCCCAGGGCCAGGCAGGAGCAGGCACTGTGGTGCTGGCAGCTCTCAGGTTCCTCCTTTCCTGGCCCCTGTTTCCCTTGCTGTGCCCTCCTGAGGAGGCTGGAAGATAATTTTCCAGAAGTACTACAAGCAAACAATGGGCATGAGAGCCATAATCACTGCACTTGATGGAGAGAGGCAGAAGGAGCTGGGGTTCACTGCCTGCTGGGTAACACCCAGCCCAGCCCAGAACTCAGACACCCCCCTTTGCTCCACATTCTCCCTCGAAGAGAAAGCAGAGAAGCAGTTGATGGTAAACTTATTTTTTATCATTATAATTCCTAAACTCTTATCTAGAATTATTTATCATTCCTAAATACATTTATCATTCCTAAACTCTTATCTAGAACTAACCTCCTCCCCACACCCGCAAAGAACAGTTAATAACACTTTTTTTCCCTACCCCTTTCATCACTGAGATGCTGCTTCTGGGGTGAGTGCTCAGCCTCTACAACATGTAGCTATTCTTTCCTGGTGATATTTCTAATCCACCCAAAGGGACACCCAGGTTCAATTTCCCACTTCAATTTCACCTCAAAGCCAATGAAATCCCCCCACAAGGCCTTTTCCCCTCTCTCCAGCAGACAGCAGAGCTGATCTGCAGCTGTCATAACGAGGGGGTCAAGGACCAAAACTAAACCCAAGCCCCATAACATTTTCAAATTCTATGATAAAGGACACAGGACTTGCCTGCACAGTTATATGAGCAGCTCTTGCTGGTGCATATGGAATCACTTCCCTCCTCAAACACTAACTGCACAAATGCAAAATAGCACAGAATCATAAAATCACAGAGTCAATGCAATGATTTGGTTTGGAAGGAACCTCAAAGATCAAGAGTTTTTAGAGTAAAACTGTGAGCCAGGATCTCCCTTGACTTTCCTTTTGCACGCTGAAGATTTTCTATACTTCTCTTCCTGGTTTGTTTGTTGGCCCAGCTTTTTCCTCGGTGTAGTCTGGTAGGCAAAAGAAAAAAGAAAAATTTCCCCCATGTAACGGATTTCTTCCATGAAGACGTGGCACCAAAGATCCCAGTTCTGCTCCAAGTCATATAGCTATAAATTGGCAGCACTCTGATTAATCAACATTTTGATTCTGACTTCATGCTGCAGCTTTCCAAAGCAAAATTCCGGAAGAGGACTCACTTTTGAAAATAATATTTTGTTTGATATTTCATTTCAAATGAGTAGTTGCCTCACTTTGTGATGTGTGGGCACAGTGGGATTTAGTCAAAGGTTGGACTTGGTGATCCCTGAGGTCTTTCCAACCGTTATGATTCTATGCTTCAATGATTTTAACTTATATTGGTTTTACAGCTATTATTTTCCCTTTCTTTTGCACATACATTCACACAGAGGCAAAGTATTAATTGGTCAATACTGCTGTCTTAGGGAAATTGATTTCTGAAAGGCCAAATGAAATTAGCCCGGATTTTTCATATGCTAATGTGAGGAAAGGTAAAACAGCTTTTCAAACAGAATGAAACCTTGACGAAGATTTCAACTACACAGATCTGGCCAGGCTTCCTACAGTTTTCCTCTGTGGCAGTAATCAGCCTCATGGGGAGGTCTGTAAAACTTTGGCAACACATTGAGAGCCCAGATGAATCCAAATCATGATAAATAATGAGGGATCTCATTGCAAGCCTTATTACAGCTGGACCAAACCTGGCCCAGCAACTGAAAAATCAAATTGTGCTTGTGTATCTCAGGGGAAAAAACATCCAACAAAACTCGTACAGAGTAACTGCACAAAGCAGCATCATATTCTGCTTTCAGAATACCTTTTGGGCCTCATTAAAATTTTTTTTTTTTTTTCCCTCAGAAAATTTCCATTGTGCAAAGGGGTGAAATTATATGATGAAAACAAGCAGTTAATGATTGGACTTTGTGCTACAGAAGTCAGGTACAGGATGCCAAAGAGAAGCGTTCCTAAATTGAGTTTAGCTCATGGGAAGAAGCAGAGTTGTAGATATAAGGAAGTTTAGTTCCTAAATCTTGTTGTTCTGTTTCAGAGTTGTGATTCAGCTTTACCAGTTTGCTAAAGCAAGGACCACAAACACGAGCTCATTTTGCCCCTCAGTTGCTCCTCATATGGCACCTCCAGGACCCTTCCCCAGCCTCGTGTCCCTCCTTCAGGCACCCTCGAACACCTGGAGACTGTTCTGGTATTGTGGCACCCAAAATTGCACACAACATTCCAGGTGAGGCAGAGCAGGACAGCCCACCCCTGGCACGGCCAGCAATGCTCTGCCTGCTGCCCCCCAGGATGTGTGTGAAGATCAGTAAAAACCAAATCAAATTTCATCATCTACACTCTCTGCATGTTGGAACCCTGGTTACTGAGAATTTTAGACTTTCTGGACTGACAAGCACTGACCCCCAAGAGAACACTGCATTTGACCTGAGGCTGTAGAAAAGATTTCCAAAATTAAATGATAGAACTAAGATTATAAGTGTGTAGTTTGAATAGAAGTGTGTAATATCACATAGTAGAAAACTTAGTGTTTAAAGCTTTAGAATATAGTGTTTAAAGTTTTAGAATATAGAATACATATAAAACAAAACAGATTTTAGGACAGAAGCTAATCCTTCTTCTTCACCTTCTTCCTCATAAGTTTAGGTGGCATTGTGTAATTAGATTAAAAAGTCTGCATTGTGGGCCATGAGTAGTTAACTATTAAGTTAAAAATAAAAAAAATTTAGGTGTCATTTCTTAATTAGGCAGTTTATACTTAAAAAGCCTTATGGAGAGAGAGATACAACTCCAGTTTTAGTTTGTTAGAGTAAAATACTATAAAATTCACAGTTTGTAACTGTAATATAAATAAAAACCAATAAACATCTCAGTCCAAACAAAAAATACCATCTCACATGTTTAATCCCAGACCTAACAGAAAAGAACAAAGATTCCACATCTACACATTTCAAAAACACCACCTTCACTGATGCTTGGTGGATAGGAGCAGCCCAATATCCTCCATGTGGTGTTCACACAAAATCAATATTTAAGATGAGCCTGGAGTTCCACAGGATGAGCACTGCCCAGGTTTTCCAGAGAAATCAGATTCTCCTTTAGGCACCTGGGTAGGGCCCAGCCTCTCAGCAGCAGCCACTGCAATCCCATTAGGCAAATGTTCAAAGAGCTCTATAACCCAAACATGAGCTCACTGGGACATGTAGGATGAGACCACAGCCCCTTGAAATCAGTGGGGATTTTGCCACTCACTGCAGAGGAATCAATGCCACAGAGTGATTGCAACCCTTTACTTGATTGTGGATGCTGAGCTTGTTGAATAATTCTGGCTTTGGTGCTTTTATCTGAAGATCCCTCAATAGTTTTATGAGTTATTTTCGTTATGATTCTTCATACCAGGAAAAAAAGATAAAAATCTGCAATAATCCTTAAGTATATGAGCTGTAAAATCAACACAATTCTGTGCAATTGTGATACAGCTTTATAAAATGAATTGAAAATCTGCCCTATAGGACAGGCAGGATTCCTACAAGAATCATCTTGAGGGGGGTGATTCTTCCTCTCTCCTCTGCTCTTGTGTGGCCCCACCCAGAGAATTGTGTCCAGGTCTGGGGGCCCAAACACAAGAAAGATTTAGATCTGCTGGAAAAAATCGTGTGAAAGCCACATTGGTGCTCTGAGGGCTGCAGCCCCTCTGCTCTGGAGCCAGCCTGGGAGAGCTGGGGGTATTCACCTGCAGAAGTGAAGGTTTAGACCTCAGAGCCCCTTCCAGTGCCTAAAGGGGCTCCAGGAGAGCTGGAGAGGGACTTGGACAAGCGATGGAGGGACAGGACACAGGGAATGGCTTCCACTGCCAGAGGGCAGGGTTAGATGGGATATTGGGAAGGAATTGTTCCCTGCGAGGGTGGGCAGGCCCTGGCACAGGGCACCTAGAGAAACCCCTGAAGTGTCCAAGACCAGGTTGGACAGGGCTTGGAGCACCCTGGGCTGGTGGAAGGTGTCCCTGCCCATGGCAGGGGTGTCACTGGATGGGCTTTAAGGTCCCTTCCAACCCAAACCTCCCTTTGACTCTGCAATTCCACAACACATCTGGTTTTCTTCTCTTGCGACAGGCCTTAAGGGAGCCCCAAGCCCTGACCCTGATTAACAAGTCAGCCTCCCCACCCTTTGCCAGTGTATTCAGTGAAGAAATATTCATTTAATGTGCTAGACAGCTCAGATCCCTATGGAAAGCTGTTCTGTGGGCACATAGCAGGGATGGATCCAAGCCAGCAGCCACGGCTTGTTCTAACTGAGATTTATTTTAGCCACTCCCAGCACAGGCTACTTCAGCCCCATTCCTAGAACTCCATTTAAATCTTCCACTTGGGTGTTTTAAATATGAACCAAATTTCAGGCAAAGGCAGCCCTGCTGCCCAATTACAGCAGAAATCAGCCAGCTGTCACAACTGGAAGGGCACAGAAGCCAGAGCAGCACGTCCCACAGCCCACGGAACTGCTTACAGCAGGACACAGCTTCAGCTTCCTCAGTAAATCACTGAATTTTCCTCTTCCCGCCAAACCTAATTCGTGAATGAAAAGCATTCCTACAGTTCTTTAAGTGTACCAGAACTTTAGAGCCCGAGTTCCATTATTTTATTAAGCAGTGTGTCATTAATTACCCCCGGCAGGTTTCTCCCGGGTACGGGAGCTGCGGAAGGCGGGCGGAAGGCAATAAATTCAGAATCTGGGATTAATGAATGCAAATGAGAGCCTGGGTTATAGTTTTTTTTTTTGGAGTGTTGGAATGTACACAAGGCCTCTACACTGCCTGGTGCTGAGAAGTACCAAGTTAACAATTTATATTCATTTGCATCTCACCACAAACCCTCTGTTAACAAGCAAGGTCAAAAGAGTTCCCTGGGGAATGAGTCCAGGACATGAATGCTTCTCCCCATGTTGATGGCAAACCATGGATGTCTCACACTACATCACCACTGAATGTAAAGTGAGTTTAAAACACAGGCAGTGTAGTTAAGACATCGTTTTCAGGCCCCGTAAATCACAAATTGTGTGTAGCATGTTGAAATCAGTATTTGCATTTAAAATGCTCACAAATATGTAAGGAAAAGGTGTCAGGAATTACACAGTAGTAAGAAATTAGTTTCACCTGAGGAACAGATGGTTGGGAAAATCCTGTGAGATGGAAATCATTATTCAAATATGTAAGTACAACTTCTCCTGGTTATTGCCTGTTTTGGGCCTGGTCTATCAGAATTTGACAAGTGCAGGTGTGAATGACAGCTTTCATGTTTCTTTAATCCTATTTTTAGCTTTAACAGTGGCACAATCTCTGAATTATTTTGTACTCTGTGTGATCCACCCTGGTCGTATATTTTCCACAAAACCTTTTAGTTTATTTCCAGGACATAAAGCACCTAGACAGAGAAACCCAGGTTCTTCCTGGAAATTTTGGGACATGAAGTTATTGAGCAGTATCGAGGTCACTACCAGAAACTTTATACCAAAAGGAAGAGTAAGGTCTTCCAATTCATCTTAGGGCAGAAATTTCTGAGGCTGAAGATTTTTGTCGTTATTTTTTTTTCTTCTTCTTTTCTTCTGAATTATTTGAAAGTTCTTAGGGTTCATATTTTTAAGAGCAGGGCAGGTTACATGCTTCAGTTACTTGACCAGTGCAATAGCAAACTGGAGGGAAATGTGTGCTATGCACCCTCTTGAGTAACTCATTTATGTGTCATTACACCAACATATTAATATTATTTTCAATTATGAGGTTTTATCTGGATTTTAGAGAAGGAAAATAAGAAAGAGACAAGCTGAAATCAGATAGGTTGGTTCCAATATGTCTCATGCTATAGGGAGAGATGAAACAATGAAAAAATTTATGAAGTTTTATAAACAAATTTTATGAAGATTTATAAACAAATGTCTACAGGGCAAGGGATTCAGCTTTAATATGATGAGATGTGATACTGCACCTTCTCCTGAGGGGCAGCACAGGGACAGCTCCAATCTCTGCTCTCTGGGACAGGGACAGGACCCAGGGAATTGCTGGAGCTGGGCCAGGGCAGGGTCAGGCTGGAGCTCAGGGAAAGATTCTTCCCCAGAGGGTGCTGGGCACTGCCCAGGCTCCCCAGGGAATGGGCACAGCCCCGAGGCTGCCAGAGCTCCAGGAGGGTTTGGACAACGCTCCCAGGGATGTACAGGGTGGGATTGTTGGGGTGTCTGGGCAGGGACAGGGGTTGAACTTTGAAGATTCTTGGGGGTCCCTTCCCAGTCAGGATATTCTGTGATTCCATGATTCATTATGCCACCAGTTAACAGAATCCTCTTAGATCTGACAACAGAATTATATGCAGCATCTTGTAGCAACTGGCTATAAAGTGACTTTTAATCTCCACTGAACTTGATGAAAACAGTGGCAACGACCTAAGAATCTTAAGTTTGGTATGAATTTTCCTGCTTGGGATGTTTCCTGTGCTTGACTCCAAAATAGGAGAGAAGCCCATGAGTGAGAAGTACCTGACCTGAGAACTGCCACCAATCTTCTGTTTTTAAGCTCCCTCCAGACTGGTGATTGACTACTTTACTTTATCATGTCTTATTAATATGATTTATTAATCTGGTAATTCAGGTCAAGCTGGCACTGTATGTTGCCGAAAGGAATAAAATAAAAAGAACATCATGATAAAATATTATCACCATGGCATCACTGCAAATCTGAATGACAGCACGAGTGAAACCCACACTGATGAACTGTTGATATCCCACAGTGACACAGTTACTGCATCCTTAGGCCAGAGACTCTCAGCTCTGTAAAGTAAAGAGTGCTCTCCATTTCAGAAATATTGACCTCTGCTGAGTGGCTGGAGTGCCTTGGCAGCACAGCTGCCTTGGCAGCACAGCAGCTGTGACAACACCAGGTCATGGAACCGAGCAGGGACAGAGGAAAAGATTGCTGAATTTCATGGAATCATGAAATCAGTAGTGGTTTGGGATGGGAAGGAACTTGAGCACCATCTCATTCCAACACCCTGCCAAGGGCAGGAACATCTTCCACTAGACCAGGTTGCTCAATCCCTTTCAAATTTTTCCTCCCTCCTCAGCCAGACAGTGTTGTTGAAAATAGGACAAAAATCTTGAGGCCATAGGAATTATACTATTTCTCTCTTGATTTTCTTCATGGTCCAGGTCTCATAGAAGTACATTTTTCCTTCTAGGCAAATAACCAGAGGCTTCAATCCCCAAATTTCCATGATCTGCTCAGATAACAGAGTTTTCCAGAAATTCTGGAGAGTGTATATGTCACTCAACCTGATCCAGGGGCAGCTGAAGAAGGCACTCAAGAGTTTTTTCTGCTGCTGATTTGGAACAGGGAATGTGAAACAAACACAGGTTCCAAGTGCTACAAGGCAGCCACAGCCTTCTGATAGTTTGTGACTCCAGGGAGAGAAGATCCCAAAGCTTTGGAGCTGCCTTGTAATGGAGCATCCCAGATCAACAATTCTTGTACAAAAATTGGTCTTTATTGTGAATATTTCTAGATACTGCTGCAGAGCCAGAAGGATTCACAGAACTAATACAAAGTCCAGTTTCCCCGTTGTTTAGACACAAGGATCATATTTGATTTCTGAAATACCATCTTCAAGTATTTACTTCGGCAAGTCCTCTTTGGAATTCTTGAGGTGTGAGAGCATTCTGTATTTAAAAAAAAAAAAAAAAAAAAAGAAAAAAAAAAGATTGTGAACTAAAATGATGATCAAAAAAAAAAAAAAAAAGAGAGATTACTTCCACAATGTGATTCTCCTCCATTCAAGTTATTCAATCCTTTCTTTATTGTATTTAAGCCATGTCCATGTGTACAAAATGAGATTGTGAACCACTGCTCTGCTTTCCTTGAGATTTACAAGAAATTATTGCTGGTAATGGGCTAAAATTGCTCCATGCCATGGCAGTACATGACTAGTTCACATTAATTTGTCATCTAAGGTAGGCTTAATAGAAGAAAAATATGCATTTTTTTTAATCTATATTTCTTTCCTCTAACATAACACAAATCTAGTAATTAATCAATGGGATCTTTAACAGTGACATAGAGAGTTATTAAATTCTGGTGTGACTGTGGCAATGATAAAGGTCTTATTGACAATAAATAGTAATTTTCCTAAAAAAAGAAACTCCAAGAAAAAAAGAAAGGGAACAGAGAAGTATTTTTATTTCTGTAGAAGAGCAAATGAATCCAAAGACAGGTAGCCAATTTCTACTGGAATTTTTATTATAGGTTAATGACATGTATAAATAGCATAGCGTCTCTCAAAGGCTACACAGCAATGCAAAAAAAGAAAAAGTGAAAAATATTATTCTTCATTTGATATAAAGAAACATATTTTGTATTTTATATACTTGCATACTTGCATTTTTCTGTGTTTAATTTGATTTATTACATATATTTATATCATTGTTGCTACTTAGTTATAGTATTTCCTTATTTATTTCAAAAATTGTCATATATTTTCATTTTTATTGTAATGTTCTACTGTAGGAATACAAAACACAAAATTAAAAACTGTTGCCCTGACAAATTCCAGTAAAACATTGGATCCTCTGCCAGAGACTGGGGAGATGCAATTAATAATTAATAATTGCCTGATCAGATTTTAGGTTAGTTTTTATAAAATCTATGCCCTTTAGCTTGCTACAGTAAAGTAATTTAAAATACATTTTAATAGGAACTCTAATAGTAAAATTAGTGGGCTCCCAATTACTTGAAAACTTAGGAAAAAAGAAGTAATAGTGCTATGAGAATGAACAGGCTGCCCAGGCAGTGGGGGAGTCACCAGCCCTGAAAGTGATGAAAAAACTTGTGGATGTGGCCCTTGGGGACATGGATTAGTGGGAATGTGGTGGTGGTTGGACCTCATGGCTTGAAAGGTCTTTTCCAGGCTTGACAATTCCACTTTGCAAAATACTGTTCAACACACTTGCAAAGACTTGGTGGGCTTTGCTTCCCACCATGAAATCCTTCACAGCAAAAAAAGGCTGGAATCAATAAATTAATTCCACAGGAGTCATTTATGGACCTTACTCACTCTGCCCCACTTCCTGAGCCTCCCACTCTGCCAACAGAAGCAGCAGAGATTTCCTAGTAGAGATCTGAGAAATAATCCTATTACAACTGCTGCTCCTGCTACCCAATTAAGGTTGTTACCAAAGTACAAGGATTGGTGTAATTGCAATTAAATGTGTGAACAAAGCTAAGATCACAGAGTGGCTCCAGGAAACACCTCCTCTGGAGTTAAAGCCCAAAAGGCAGGATGATCTTTTTCCTGTAGCTGAGTCAGAGGGAACATCACACGTTCATGCTCAGAAGCCATAGAAAATGTCACCATGGACAGACACTAAGGGGCTTTTACTTAAAAGTCATGAGAGAGAAATCACAGCCTCACATTCCCTTTGAATGTATTGCTGGTATTAATTTATATTGTGCTGGATGCAAAAATGAGAGATGATATAAGCAAGGGGAGGAGGAGTCCATGCTTCAGCGTCCCTGTGTAAGTCAGATCATGCTTTAGCAGGTAACTTTTTCAAGCCTTATTTCCTCCTCAGATTGCTTTCAGCACTTCTTCAGAAGTTCCCTCTGAAGGAGAGGATGGAGGGCAGGGGGGAGTGTTGGCAGCAGTGAGCTCCTCAGAGCATCACATCACTTCCAAATCTCTGAGGTGACTGTGGTGGGAATGAGCCTGAGAAATCCCTCTGCAGAGGGAGGAGTTCAAATAACAAAATGTAGAGTGTCAATTTATTCCTTTTGTTTCTGCATCACTCTTGGTGGAAGCTCAAGCACTAATTTGGACTGGAGAGATGAAAAGTGCTGGAGGTGCTCAAAGTTCTCATGCTGCTGATTTCTTGTCTCTTCAGGATCAGACTTCCATAATCAATGTATGTAACAACTCTTGTGTGTATCACTGACAGAACACACATCTAAATATGGATTTCAGTTAATAAATTTAGCAAGTAAATTTAAAAAGTAGTAGATAACTAACTAACTAAATAAATACTCTATTGATAGCCCTTTTCATCAGTTTCCCTCTTCTAAAATATGTTTTTCTGCTGTCAAAACAAATCATCCAAGAAAATAACCCCATTCATTTCAGCAGAGATGCAGGCCTGTAATAGCATAAATGACATATCTTGGATTGCTGCTTGCTTCAGAAAACATCTGCAATAAAGCAGGGCTAATCCTCAAGAATTTATTTGTAGAAAATCCATCAGGTGTAATACTGAAAACCCTCTATCAACATCAAACATAAAGCAAGGCCTGTCTGAAGCATATGTAATCAAAGTCATGTCTTTTTTAATAAAAAATCGCTTTGTCTGGGAAGCCAGAAAACAAAACCTCCAACAGATTTCTGCTTCTGGGGGATGCCAAAATGTTTTTCTTTAATTGAAACAGGTGAAGATTTTTGTTAAGCTTTTACATCCTTCAGAAAGCCTCCGTGGCTGTCACCAATGTGATCTAAGGCTTTGCAGTCAGCATCTACAAGAATTTTTTCAAGCATAACACTTATTTAAAGATTTGACTTTCTCTGATTTTGAAATTAAGCACTTGCACAGGAAAAGCAAGGAACAATGCTTGTCATTTCTTGTGTCTGTTTGCCACATGTTACCCCATGACCTGATCCAAAATACTTTAAGAAGGTTTGTGGAGGGAAAAACTATCTTCCATTATTAAGTTTGTAAGACTAGTATTAGTCCAAATTATGTAATTGGGAAAAAAAAAAACAGATGTCAGGAGATTTTTTTGCTCAGAAATGGAAGAGTTGATGGTTTTTAATTTTCTGTGTCTATTTATGGGATGTTTATAAGTTGGAAAGGTTTCTGTTAATATTTATGTAGATGACCAGCACATGATATTTCACTAACTCAATTAAAAAATTATGTACACTAGAGAGAGAAGCTTTTATGTAACTATTTAGAACTGTCAAGCAGTTTTAATTCCAGAATGGGGAGGTGACAGGGGGAAGTGGATACATTTGCAAAGTGTTGGGATAAAGTCACAGGAGGTGGAATGTTTTATCAAATCAGCCATTTTATCTTACAAAACAGTGCCTGCCGAAGGGTAACACACGGACAAGGCAACTACTGCTGAATTTGTAGAAAAAAAAAATTGTTCAAATATAGCTACATTACTAATGGAAGAAATTTCAGTGGTCTTGCTATAGAATCCCAGAATCAAAGGTTGGAAAAGACCTCCCAGACCATTGACTCCACCCTGTGCTCAATCCCCACCATGTCCCCAGCCCAGAGCACTGGGTGCCACCTCCAGGCCCTCCTGGGACACCTCCAGGGATGGGGACCCCAAACCTCCCTGGGCAGCCCCTGCCAAGGCCTGAGCACCCTTTCCATGGAGAAATTCCTGCTGCTGTCCAACCTGAGCCTCCCCTGGCCCAGCCTGAGGCCGTTCCCTCTCCTCCTGTCCCTGTTCCTGGGAGCAGAGCCCGACCCCCCCGGCTGTCTCCTCCTGTCAGGAGTTGTGCAGAGCCAGAAGGTCCCCCTGAGCCTCCTTCTCTCCAGGCTGAGCCCCCTCAACTCCTTCATCTTAACCCTAAACTCAACCCTAAGGTCTCTCATCTTAAAACTTAGGAAATAAGGATTGCATAGGTTACTTCACCTATATAAAACCCTATAACATTATGAAGAAAAAGGGAATAATCTGGGTCTCAGTGCTCCCAGAAATAAGTTGAGTTTATTTATTTGTTTGCTTTTTCTTTTGGTTGTTATTTGTTTTGCTGAGCTTTTAAATCTTTAAGCAGTGTTATCCCACTTGCATATTTATCCACCTAGGAACTTCAAATGGTTTATCAAACAGTCTTGTTGTTTTCAGGCAAGTATTTTTTTCAGTCCCAGAATGGAGATTGCTTAGCTTGGATGTTCATATCCTGAAATGATTTAAGTGGCCCTCGAGATCTGTTAATAGCAGTGCATTTGATTAAATTGGCCAACAACAATTAATTGCTTCTAACATCCTAAAGTGCCCAAGATCCCAGAACAAAGGAAGTTCCTGTGGTCAGTTCCTGCTCTTCTGTGCTGAAAAGACCTTTTTCTTTATGTGTCATTATGAATTTAATTAAATGAAATCTACTGATTGTCAGGAAAGACTTTGTTCAGAATGAGAAGCTTGGATTGTCTGCAGCAGATGATCAGTTTCTTTATCTTCAGATTTTTCAGAATAAAAGTAATTCTCTTGTTCATGCAGTTCAATAAGAGACTGGATATAAGAAACCCAGATATGCATTAAAAAAGCATAGAGCCACTACAAAATTTAAAATTATTTGACTGCAAAGCACTATTTTAATTTACTTGCTTTTTTCATTGTATTTTAGGAAAATATAATTTAGGGTTTTTTTCGATGTATTATAAAGATACATGAAAGAGAGAGAGATGAAGAAAATTTTAGAAAGTCCAAATGAAAAAAGTATTGGGTAGGAGGAAATCTTGCTCTCTTAGATAATTACAGGCACAGAGAGAATTCAGAGTCCTGCAACTGGAATAACAAATCTGTGTAAGACCAGAGATTCACAGCCTACTTAATTCTTGGGGAACTAAGTAACAGAGATTTGCATGAATTTGTTTGCAATACTGGAGATCACTACACTGCAATAGTGGTGGATTCTTTTAATTTAAGGCAACTTTCAACTGCTTTAGAAGGTCCCAGATAATTTAGGTGGAAAAAATCCCTAATTGTGAATAAAGCACTGAGAAAATATCATCACCACCCTATCAAGGGAGGGTTTTGTCCTTCTCTGCTCAAGCCAGGACTTGGACTTGGTGATCCCTGTGGGTCTGTTACAGCTCAGGATATTCTGTGAGTCTACAATTCTTTGATTCTAATAATAAGCCTGTTTACTGGTGCTTTTAAAACATGCCATAGAAAAATACAATTAAAACAATTGGACTGTGTCATTCCAAACACTGACATTCTAGAAAATAAAAATATCCTGCTTATCACCTGTTGTTTAAAACTGTGTGATATTATCAAAATATGTCTAATGTGAATATTTTACATATATATATATATATATATATATATATGTATATATATATACATTCATCTATCTAATACAGAATCACAGAATCATTAAGGTTGAAAAAGACCTCCAAGACCATCAAGTCCAACCTTTGACCAAATCTCCCCGTGCCCACTAAATCCCGTTACAAAGTACCATGTCCACTCCTTTATTGAAGAATTCCATGGATGCTCCCTCTCTGTCCTGGGTAGCCCCTTTCAATGCCTGACCTATGTTTCAGTGGAGAAATTTTTCCTCATATCCAACCTGGACCTCCCCTGGCACAATTTGAGGGAGTTTTTGAAACTGAATGACTTTTCTGAGATCGTGCTGAATGAAATGCACTTTTTTTGCAATTTAAACAAAAAAAGGCTTTTAAATTGCATTTAAAGTTGCAAAGTAGTGATAATCTATGTCTTGGGTTACGATGCTTGAGGTAACCAAAAGTGTGTATTCTGTCACCATCTGTTAAAACCAGGTGGGGCAGTGTCCTTCATCTCTTCCATGACTCATCCCGGAGAACTCCCTTTGGAGGGATATCTTCTGTTAATGGGCCATCGAGCCTCACTGCGTGACTCATAAATTACATCAGCCCATTGTGAAACGCTCTGCCCAGGGCGAGGAACCAAGCATTCCTAGCTGGATAAATCTGAACTTAGGTAAGTAGCAGCCCTTACCTACTGGATTCCCAGGGGACAAGAGCTACGTAACCACCACTGGACCTTCAGAGGAAGACCAGACCCTTCTACAGGATCACCACTGAACCACATCTGTCACTTCAACAGGATTGCAGGCACCATTTAATGGGACTGCTACCAGCACCTGACCCACAGGGTGTCAGGTTGGATCCTGACTCTGTCGGTGTGCCTGTACTATTGCATTTATTTTAATTTTCCTATTAAATTGCAGTTCAGACTTGGAATCTCTCACAAGTTTGGCTTCAAACTAATACAGTCTTGAAACCTGAGAGAGAATGTAAGAACTTGAGACTGCTTGTAGAAACTTGAGCATAAGAGTTGCTCTCTCTGCTCACCAGAGGCTCTGACTTGCTACTGTCCAACTCCAATTATTAGAGCTGTTCTCACTAAAGGCTGCTGACTCCAAGTGATGTCAGAAGCTGCTGTGAGGAGTAAGTTGCAGGAGGTTCTGCTGGTGCCTGCTGTATCTCCAAAGGACGAGTAAAGACTCCTAAATGGAAAACTGCTGCTATTTTACATATCCAGGCTTATCCCAGCAGCACAATGTCAGTAGAAGCACAAGTACATTTATTGATTAGCAGCGGAATCAAAGAGATCACAGGTTTTAAAAATCACCACTGCGTGCTAAATATATTCTGAACTTCAGCTGAGACGAAAGTCAGAAGCAAATCCTTGTTGCCAGGTATCTTGACAGGGCCAGGAATGTTCCATGTGGAATTCTAGATACACAGAGTAATGAATACATGATTTTTTCCCCTGCACTGGTATCTAAGTTCTGTTTCATACTCCTGTTGTTTCCATAACAACATGAAATGAAACACAACTGAACGGTTTGTGTGAGGGCATGTGGAAGGGGAGTGTATGCTCCTTTAAGGGCATCTGGTCAAGGGCCTTTCTCAAGGCAAAAAAAAAGGTAAATAAGTAAATCAGGAAACCATAAACACAAGGACACAAACCTGACTGACAAGTAAGGGAGTTGGTGATGAGAACCAGCTGATGAGGGCACGTGCAAGTGTTCGTTCCAGCAAGGTTACCTGGTCGGGGACCTGGGAAATTGAGATATTAAGGGCAAAATGTAGAAACCAGAAACAAAAGAGGCACAGAAAAAAAACAAAGCCACAGATCTGACAAAACAAGAAAAAAGCTACTCACTCACCCTTTGTGCTGGGCTATGGGGAAACAACAGGAAGGTCAACCTGGATATTGGGAAGGAATTGTTCCCTGGGAAGGTGGGGAGACCCTGGCACAGGGTGCCCAGAGAAACTGTGGCTGCCTTTGGATCCCTGCAAGTGTCCAAGCTTGACCAGCTGGCACGTGGGGCTCTCTGGAACATGGGATTTGCTACATTGGCTCACTTTCACAGTATGTATTTAAACATTTGTATATATATATTTGTGAAGGATAAAATTACACCTTTGTATCTATATATCAAACAGTCCTAAATTTTATCTCTGTATTTATGCCTGTGACAATGCACATGACACAAATATTTTATTTGTGATACTGAACACTGAAGACATGCAGAGGAAAAGGCAGGAGAAAAATAAATGCACTTATTCTACTTTTCTCAAGCCTGTGCTTTGATTAACTATGGCCTCATGAAATGTTGTCTTTCAAAAATATTCTAAAGGTATTAGATGTAGGGGAAAGTGTACAAAAGGAACAGGAATATTAATCCTGTTAACAGGATGTTAATCCCTCCATGTGCTGAGAAAACACAATTACCAGATTACAATAGAAATAATTACTGAAGGTTCCAGCATTACTGAGGCAGCATTTGATGATTTTTTTTCCCTATAACGAGCTAGAAGGATCCCAGTTGAAGCCCAAGTGTTATTCATCTTAAGGCAAGCACTGTAAGAACATTATATTCAGGTACCCACTGAAGCAATAAGATTTTGAAATGTCCTTCAGACATCCTTAGTAGGAAAAGTTGATTTCTCTACAAGACTGTTAAATCTCAGAAGCATCAGTTCAGCACTTAAAGAATGGGAAGGCACAATTACTCACTACATCCAAAACATCTAAGTTTTTTAGCCTCATATATAGGTACAGTCATGAAGAGAATACAACTGTCATGTCATTTCCTGCTGCATTTGAAAATCTCCTTTCTCTCCATTCGTTTCCCTGATCATTAATTTAGTTTTTCAATAATAAGAAATATAGAGGTACTAGCATTCCCTAGAACTTAACAATCTCATCCTCCATCCCTACCCTGTGTGCAATTGAAAACTGGAACATTGACATAAAATCTCTTTCTAAGAGAAGAAAGGCTCAGGTTTTCCTCTCCAATGTGCAACTGGTTGCACAGATAGTCCAGGAAATTGCTGTGCACTCAGTTCAGGTATCAGAGCCCACAGCCTGATTGATTTAGTGCAATCTTAGGCTCAGCTAAAACCCTGTTCAGAGGAAAGAATTTCTGATATTTCAAGCCCACTACTCCTGATTTTTCAGAGGGCCAATATTTGGAAAACTTCATATTGATTGGAAGCAAAAGGATGTCCTCAACACAAAGGATGAAAGTCACCCTCAATTTATAACCAAAGTAGATAAGGTCTTAAAAATAACAGCTCTTGTCATTATTTCATCATGGATAAAACACCCTGTTTATTGATCATAACTTATTTATTTCAGGACTATTTTCTTTCAGACATTTGGGGCAGAGGTCTGGAACGGGGATTCCTTATTTCCAATTGTTGCACCACAGTAGTCATGACAACTGGAAAACTTACAGCAGTGCCTTCCATCCGATGGTTGTAAAATTACAGTAAGCCAGTTTATTGGACTGTTTAATAAACAGGACCTTTTCCTGCTCAAATGAGGAGAAAGCAATGCTATTACAAAGAAATTCCAAGGAAAGTAAAGATGATGACCAGGACGTGGTTTCTCCCCTCTGGACACATCAGCAGAGTAAGCACTACGGAAAAGCCTGACTGATACAACAAGAAATGGGCAAGAGAATGAGAGAAAGAATGAATTTCAGATAGAAATCAGGGGAAGAACCATAGGCACTCATAAAGAATATCCTAAGGCTCTGGACTTTAAATTTGTATGTATCAACTGATATAACACCACCATTAACATTAAATCTTATCCTGCCTTCCCAAGCAAATTTGCAGCTAATATTGCTTTATAGTTTGTTGAGTATTTAAGAAACAGCAACAACTGGGAGAGTAGGTGAGTGTTACACTTCTGAATAGTTTATGTTCCTATTAATCCACCTGACTGTTGAACATAATAAATCCAGGTTCCCTTTCTTGCAGGAGATAAAGCAGCTCTCTCTCCTCTGCCAGAGGATGCCCATTCTGTAAATTTACCAGTGAACACTGAAGAGCTGCAAATTGTTATTCCTTATCTAAAATGAAGCTAATTTCACCCCCTGTTACTTCCCTGCTGCTGCAGCAACAGAGGGAATTATGAGTGCTCAATATACTGTCCTTGTCTAGAGCTTGATTCTAGAGGTTAACACATGACTTATTTGTCTTTCCTCCCCCAACACTTTAATCCCCTCATTAATTTTATTTCAGATATTTTTCTTTGGGAAATCAGTCTTAAGAGGTCGTACCTCTAAATTTACTTTGTATGCTGATCTTTTCCATGTGTATATTTCCAAAACCTCTATCAGCCTTTAATTTACTTACAGTTTGTGTAAATAAATTGTCTATGTTTGCACCACGGAATTTTCTTCTTGTGAGTTATGTTTCCTGTACTCACTGCAATAATTTTTTTGAGATAATTACCTTTTAAATTCTGAGCTACAAGGGAAACCAAGCCAACACAGATTGACAACCCAATGCTACAAAATATGCTCAGGAACACTTATTTGAAGAAAGGTAATTTCAATTATAATATATCTGACACTCTTCCTTGAGTTTTCAAATGCACTTGAGGATGGAAATACTAGGTCTTAAGGAGGTTTATGGAAAATTATTGAAAATATTCATGGTAATGTTTATTAAGAGGACTGAGAAACCTGGTCTGGTGGCAGGGGGGTTGGAAAAAGGTGATCTTCAAGGTCTCTTCCAATGCAAATCATTCTAAGGTTCTGAGATAATCCAGGCAGGTAATTTAAATGCAGTTTTGCAGTGTCATTCAGCAATAACTCTGAGTGTCATAAGTAGAAAAGAGTCTTACAGCAGAGTTAGAGACTTGCCTTCCCAGCAACATTTCACGAACACAACTATTGGATAGCTGAGGGATATTTTCCACACAACAAATATTCTCTATGAAAACAAACTGGTCTAGTTCTTGCAAAATAAATGAAGCCTTTTTGAGGCCACTGGGGTTCATGCAGTTTGTGCCGGCTAAACAAAGCCTGTCAAAATTCAACTGTGCCACTTAAAAATGGTAGAGCAGAGTTGTGCTGTGGTGATGAAAAGCCTTCAGAACCTTGACTTCTGTGCTTTGGGCAGTTGTGCTGTTGGCAGGGCAGAATCCTGACACCAAGCTCAGCCATTCTCATCCGCCTCAGCTGTGCCAGACATTTCACTGGAATACCTTCCCTATATTGTTTATCAGCAACTTGAAATAGGTTTAAAGCAGCCCAGATGCTGCAGTTCACAGCTTTTAACCAAGGTAAAACATTCTGTGATGGTTTCATAAAGGAAATCAAAACTGGTGTTCCCAAATGCCTGAAAGACTTTTAGGAATAACGTGTATTTGAAAAAAAAATGGCACTTCTGTTGTGATTTTAATGAATCTCAAGCAGCTGAATTGAGTAAATAAAAGTATTATGGAATTAGAATTACAAGATTTTTCACTCATTTGCATCTGTATTGTTTCCAGCTGCATGTTTGGAAGTCACATTTGGGGAACAATGCCAATACTGCAATAGCCTGAAGAACATTTTTGGCTCAAACTCAGTGTGTAGAAATCCATGTAGCGTTTCTGTATACTAAATTATCTCTTACAAAATCCAGTAATACAGCAACTGAAAAAAAGGAAGAAATATTTGAAAACCCATCAGCGAGGCTTCTTACATGGGTATCTTATGGCACATCATCCCATAACCCTTTACACTGAAAATAAAATAAAATATTCAAACATTAAAGCAGAATTGTTGAATGCCCATTGTTCAGTGTTAATTTGCATAATGCATCATGATTGCACAACCACCTGTGCTAAGTGTCTTTGTGCTGGCAGTACCTGAGAGCATGTACAGTGTTCAATTCCACTCAAAACCTCTAATTCCCCACCATTCAAAATTCTCTTCATTGTTTTTTACCTGTGCTTTTCAAGGCTGATGGAATTTCTTTCTGCATATATGCAAGGGTAAACACAGAGCTTTTTTGATACCGTTTACATATATCAGACATTGAATAGTTTAACCAGCACATCTATAAAGAACTCAGCTGCAAAAATGGCCAAAGGGAAAAAAAATCTTGATTATCTTAATCCATTACTACTTTTGAGCTGTGTTTTGAGAGTTTTGCTGCTGTAACTCTCATTAACAGCTTTATTGGCTTCAACTGCTTGAACTCTAAGATAATTTTGTCAGAGCTGGGTGATGTTTTCCAGTGCTGTCACTTCAGCAAGCCCTCACCAGCTTGCTGGGAGCTTCCCTGCAGCACAACCACACATCCTGTGCTGGCTGTTCTGCTCAGTGCTGCCTTTCCAACACCCATCTACAAGCCAACCCTGGGGGTAAAATTCATCCTGCATGTTTTTGGGGCAGTAGGATTGAACCTGAGTGTACTCTAGAATTCTCTAGAGTATTCTGTTCCCTTTTCAGAAAAAAAAAAAAAAAAAATCACAGCACCTGCTTTTTCCTGCTGATTTTTGACATAAATTTGTATTCTAAAACTCTAAACTTTATCTGTAATAAGGATCCCACAGGGTGGAAAAAGACTCTGCCAAGACTTGCTGTTTGAGCAACCTGGGATAGTGGGAGGTGTCCCTGCCCAAGACAGAGGAACCAGATGAGCTTTAAAGTCCCTTCCAACCCAAACCACTCTGGAATTCTGTGATTCAGTGATTCTGTTGTGACTCTATTTCTTATGGCTTGTGCATGATTTAGTTTATAGACCACAAGTTCTTACTTTGCAAGTTTTTTCATGATTCCACCAAGCTTGGGTGGAAGCAGGGGGTGCTGTCTCCACTGAATTATGTTTTTCCTCAGAAGAGGGTTTAATACTTGTAACTATTTTAAATTAGGTTAGAATCTTTAGTATCTGCCTGCAATCCTGTAACAAGTGATTCCTGAGTAACATTTCATTGATTAGCAGGGACTGAAAAACACTGAAAAACACACTAGTTAGGAGAAATAATTCAATGAACTTCTATTCATGTGATAACAACATTTATAGTGAAACTTCTGTCAGGAGTTGGATTTTTCGTGATCCTTGTGGGTCCCTTGCAACTTGGGACAGTCTTTGATTCTGTGTTTCTGTGTCTTTCAGCAAAAGGGGTCTGAAAAGGACAGAGTTTATACCCTCTTTACAGTGTAAATTATATCACTGGATAAAAAGGAACAGATCTCTTTTTTTCTACTTTTTTTCCTCGTAGGGTTCATTTCACTTGATTAAGGAGTTCAGTGGAGATTTTCAAAATACCTAGATGACCAAAAGGAAGTTATATTAGCTGGTTAATGAAATATTGATGCTTCTGAATATCAAACTTTCTTTTTTTTTTTTTTTTTGACACTTTAATCAAGAAAAAATACCCGGTAAGAAACTATAAACACAATGAGATTTAATCTTAACCATTAATCCCAGAGCAAGTAGTTAGGTAGTATTAAAACATCTCATCATAAGGCATTTGATGATGTTACCATGAGCAGCAGCACTACAGGGAAATCAGCAAAAAAACCTTCTAGAACTGATGAAAAAAATTCAAAGATAAAAGTATGTTCACTAATGAGATGAATGAATTAATTCAAACTGTATAATCAATGAGGTGATGCCTCTCTCCTCTCTGTTATGTGATATGGCAAACTCAGCACTTGGGGGAATTTGGGTTGAAGTATAAGAGGAAAACAGATTTAGTATGTAAGAAGTGCACTGGTGCCACATCCACAAACTGGGATTTCATACTGAAGGCACTTCCAAAATGAGGGAAAAAATATTTTTCATTTCCAAACCCTTGCTTGCTCTTTTAGCAACAGAAGTTCTCCTGGATGGAAAATAGTCCCAGATCAACAAGTGAAGTTTTGGAAGGATTTTAACTATGAAGCTCTGCCTGACAGAGGTTCCCTCCACATGGTGCTGTTCAGTCCAAGTCAAACTCAGTGGTCTTGGAGGCCTTTTCCTGTTGGTTTCTTAGCTTTTACAGAGATGGGGCAACTCAGAGGCATTTGAAAAGATTTTATTCTATTATCAGTCTCGATGAGTAGTGAGACATGAGATGTAAAACTCAACACCGTTCTATCAGAAGCTAACTTATCTCTTGGTTACAATACCTTTTACAAAACTGTGTAAACTTTCTATCAAATTTTAAAAATTCTTTACAAATCCATTTCCCACATTTTCCCATCATAATTCTGTGATTCCAGGATTGGAACATCACACAAAAGGTTCAGATTCCACAGCAGAGCTTGTTAAAAAGAGATAAGTTCTGGTTTTAATCTCCTTTTGTTTCCTAATTGTGCAATAGGTTTAGTTGATTTTGTGTCACACTTTGGGTTTAATGGCCTGATTTTTATCATAACCTGGATACAATTTATGTTACTTTTACAGTCTTTTGTTTTCATCAGAATGGTGTAATGTTACGTTAATACAGAGACACATCCTGTAATCAAACCCCACAAATCCTGTAATATCTCTAATCAAATGAAAAGTGCAGAAGGAAAGAAGGCTGGCAGGTGGAAATTGAACAATATTCCCTTTTTTTCTCAGGGAAACCACAGCAAAATGAGGTCAAGACAGCAGACTCCTCTTTGTCCTGAGGAGTCAGAGGTCCATCACAACAATGTATGAAATGATGAGCCATAAATATAAAATACAGCAGTGTTGGGTGAAACAACCAAACCTATTCTCACAAAATAAGAACTGGAGTTCTGGAAAATTCTCTCATCTCTTCACCAGAGTTTTCACTGTTTGGGTCTCCTCACATATGACTCAAAAACACTGAGTTGCATTTAAATTCACATCTTGACTTCAACTGTCAACTTAGCTGGAAAACAAAAATAATTTTAAGGATATGCACAGCTTTGTAGACAAAATTATATATGTAATTTTTTGTGATGTGTTCACTGCAATTGTCTGGAGAAGAAAAATAAATTGTAGATAAGAACAGCCACAGCCATGTTAATTTCCTTTCATTCAGCTATCCAATGTCTGGCTTTCTATGGCAAAGAATTGAGATTAAAGACATAAACACAGGCTTTTATACAGTTCTATTTACTGATGAAAGAAAACATAATAAGGGGTAGTAAAAGAAAATACTAAATGCCTATTGTGAAAGTCTGATTTTGCAGTTACTTTTGACAGCCTTGTGAAAATCCCTCATAAATTGGCACGAAGAGTCCACACCCTGTTAAGATTTGTCTCATAAACCATAGAGGAGACCTGCTGATAACACTGAAACTCTTAAAGAGGCTTAGTAAGAAGTCTAAAAACTACATTTTAACATGTGGTGACCTACACAACAGAAACTTCTTTTTGCTGTGCCCAGGCATATAAAACAAACAAACCAAAGAACAAAAAAAAAACAAAACAAAAAACAAAAACAAAAAACCACAACAGAACAAATCATTCCCGAAAACAAACAACACAACTAAAAATAAATTTCATGAAAGGTTTTCAAAGTGATTTTTTTATTCATCTTCCCTCAGAAATATAAACCTCTATTAATCTTTAGTGACCTGTTGCCTCTTACATGAAGGTTTCAGTTAATTGCCAGCATTAGTTAAAGAGAAGAAACTTTCCAGAAGATGAATGCTTGTGTTATTTCAGCATATTTTGAAAATCTAGGGTTCTGTGAGAAAAAAACCTCTCAAAAGTACCATTCCTTTGAGACTGTGCTGGCTTATTCATCAAGGAGACAGAAAGGCAATATCATAAAATACCATGCAGGAGTGAAGATTGGGGTTTGGCACTGAGATTTATTATTACAGTAAGAGAATTGGAGGGTTTTGCTTATCTGTACACAGCATATCAGCTGTCAGTGGATGAGTAAGGAAGCTCCAGTTCAGGAGCTGGATGAGCAGTGAGCAGAGACACCTTTGCTTTTAGTGCAGCGTGATGAAAACACAATTTGGGATCCTCAGAGGTCAGGAGAACAATGTGTGACTCCCATCTGGTCATGGCAGAGTGCCCTTGGAGTGGCCACCCCAACCTTACCACCAGGAATCACAACCATAGACACACAGAAATATACATCTATATATATATATAATTGAAATATAAATAAAATAAAATTAACTATTAAATACAATTAATTATTAAAGGATTAATTACATTATATAAATAATTTAATATAAAAATTAAAACTGAAATAGAAATACATACATTTTATATATATTATAGAATATATTCTTATAGTAAAATATTAATATATAAATGAAAATTAAAATATCTACACATACATATGGGCTTACAAATAGACCCTGGCTATTAAAGAGCAAATTCCTTGCTTTGCTATGGTTTAAGATGAGATGTGAAAAGCCTACATGGAAAAGACTTGCAGGTTTAAAGACTGGGAAGAGTGGCAGAGCTATCACTGATTTATCACATAAAGCAGCAGCAGTGTTTGTAGCCCGTGATCAAAAATCAAATGGCAGAGTAAGTTTCTATTTTCTTTGATATTAAGTGTTTTCAGGTAGTGTATTTCTGTCTTGGGCTTAGTATTGGAAGCAAGATGGAGTGAAAAGAAGTGGTAGAAAAAAGCTTAAGGGTGATAATGCTTTATGGTTTTAAGGAGAACTCTTACGTCCTTAGCTTTATTTCATTGCTTATCAGCACAGTCTGAGGCTGCACATTGGCTGTCCCAAACACCAAGGATATGGTGGAAGCATTTTGTCAGAAGCTTCTGAAGGAATAAATAAGCAAGAGCTAATCCCCCGTGGTGGTAATTCCTGGGTTGGCATAACCGGGAGAAATTTCATCAACTCTAGTTTTTTAAACAATTGAATTCATTAAACTCAACAGTCCTCCCCAAACTTACAGGATCCCAGAATCAGTTAGGGATTGACTGGGAAAGAGTCCAAGCTGTGCCTGATCCCCACCGTGTCCCCAGCCCAGAGCACTGAGTGCCACCTCCAGGTCCTCCTGGGACACCTCCAGGGATGAGGACTCCAAACCTCCCTGGGCAGCCCCTGCCAAGGCCTGAGCACCCTTTCCATGGAGAAATTCCTGCTGCTGTCCAACCTGAGCCTCCCCTGGCCCAGCCTGAGGCCGTTCCCTCCCCTCCTGTCCCTGTTCCTGGGAGCAGAGCCCGACCCCCACGCATTCCAGGTCCATCTAGGAAACTGAAAGGAAATGTCCTTTCAGCTTCCCAAAGTGCCCACACTGCCCATTCCAGATGTTCTTCGTGGTGAAGAACATGTAAACATAATTTTGAAGAATTTCAGCCCTCTGACAGAAGTTCAAAGCACAAATATGGGGGCTCTCTTTTCTCTGTTTCTGGACAGACTTTTGTTTTCCTCGTGCCACTCTTCTGCTGAAATCTGCTGGGCCATTTGCCTGCTCTGGAACAAACCCCTGTGGGCACCTAGTGTGTCCCAGATCTGAATGGGTCTCTGGGGTGATAGCTGTGATACTAACCCTAACCCTAACCCTTGCCTCCTGGAATTTCCCAGAGTTTGGTTTTTGCCTCATTGTCAATTTAAGGCAACAAAAAAGGAGGCGACGCTCACATAAATATTTACAGTAGAGCCAAAGGGCCTGCAAAGGTTGGGATATTGTGTGTTCTTCTCAGAGCATGGTTAGACAGATTCAAAATCATGGAAACTCACAATGGTTTGGGTTGGAAGGGACCTCAAAGCCCATGCAGTGCCACCCCTACCATGGGCAGGGACACCTTCCTCTAGCCCAGGTTGCTCCAAGCCCTGTCCAGCCTGGCCTTGGACACTGCCAGGGATCCAGGGGCAGCCACAGCTTCTCTGGGCACCCTGTGCCAGGGCCTGCCCACCCTCACAGGGAACAATTCCTTCCCAATATCCCATCTAACCCTGCCCTCAGAAATATCCACAGCTTTCCCTTCCAGTCAGTTTTGACTTGTATAGGACCAAAAAGGCCATTTTTGACAAGGAACATTTTTCCTCTTTCTTGACTGTCAACTGAAGAAAGAGGGATTGGATTGGGAGGGCATCCTGACCCACATCTCCTCTGAGCATTTGCCCAGTATCTCCTTTAAGAACTGCAGTGTGGTGTGAATTTTGACATTTATTCAGGATTATGAAGGAACAGAGGACTGGGAAGCTTTGCATTTGTAGCTACGCGGCATGCTGGAATATAATGCCACATTCCAAGTCCAATTTTTAATATTCTTTATATCCTGTGGTAATTACAGCACATGTGCAGAGAGGCAATTACAGGTACCTTTTTCTTTTTATGCCTGTTTTAAAAACATAATTAATAATCAGATATACTCAGCAACTTTATAGCAGGATTAGCTCTATTACTTCCCATTAAAAAAGAAAAAAAACAGGCTGCAAGAGTAGCAGAGGTGACCTGTCCCCTGTTACACTCAGACACTGCTGATCTGAGCTGTGTGGAAATGCTCTGCCAAAGCAAATACCACATTTTTAAGGTCTCTGTTCCCAATTTGATGCCAAGTTTCACAAAGGCAGGAAAGCTGACAGCTAAGCCAGGCCTTCTGCAGCCCACGGGTGTGAGGGGTCCCTAATGATGTGTCAGTCCAGTGTCAGAGCTCGGGTTTCAGTAGCTTCATCTCCACAGAGGAAACACAGCTCCCACAGTTCTGGTATCATTGTGAATTTGGGATGCTGGTGTTGTTATGAGACTCCACAGAGCAGAATCTGTGGAACTCCATATCAGGATTTGTCAGACTCTGCCCTTTTCTGACCCAGAGGTGGGGCAGCTGAGAGGTGTTTTAAAAACTTTTATTCCATTTTCAGTCTCATGAGAAGGGTGAGACAATACAGATGTTATAATTCACACCATCACAATCAGAAGCCAACTATTTCCTAATTACAAAACATTATAAGTGTTTAGGCTAAAGCTTTAGCCTATCAGCTTTAGCCACACCATGCTGTAAATGCCTTAATGCCAATCATCTAAAATTACTCCTCGTGGCTCCTACTACAATGCATCTTTCACAGTTCCATTTCTCCAAAGTATCCAGTCTTTTTTGCAAGGCCACCCTTTGAGACTTGTTTCTAACTCCATTTCTCTCTCAACAATGTCTGTCCTATTCCATGGCATTTCTAAGCCAGCATTTCTTGTCTCAAGGTTTGCACTCTGTGTGAGCCTTCTGTCAGGCTTTGAGAGTTTTCTATAAATCTATTTCCCACATTGATTAAATAAGATGTGTACATCTTAAATGTGACCAAACTGGAGAGAGGGGTAGAGACAGAAAGAAACAGCAAAGGGGAATGCTGAGAAAATAGATTATCATTATTCCTGCTTCAGGACAATACCACCTTTGTATATCCCACACTTCATACTATCCACCACCACTGCCCCTCTATATGTACTATCCCAGGAAAGTGATATATAATTAAAAAAAAAAAAAAAAAAAAAAAGAAGAAGGAAAAAGAACTGATTTCCAGGAGTTTTGTGGGATTTTTACATCCAGAAGATCTTTCAAGCATAGCTCAACCCAGAATTGTGCTGGCAGCCTGTAGTGCAGGGCTGGGCTATCCTGCAAGTTATTGCTGCCAGACTGGGTGTGCTGTGAAATCAAGGATTTAATTTGATTGATAGGATGCAATCTGGACCTGCAACAACTTAACTGCCTTTGAATTTCAGCAACTTCATGCCAAAATGTTCTTTTCTTTCTTTCTGGTTTTTTTGGGTTTTTTTTTTTGGTTTTTTTGGTGTTTTTTTTTTTTTTTATGAGGGATTAAGACAAGGAATATGAGAGAGCTTTGAAAGTGTTCAATCTCAATTCATCTCCAGGAGGAAGGACAACCTAAGAAATTCAATTTGTGGCCTAAAATTGCTATAAAAGTAAGGGCAGAATCACAGAGAATGGTTGAGATTGGAAGTTCAGGGTTCAGCTGGTCCTGCCCTCACTCAAGCAGGGTCATTTAGAGACAGTTGCTCTGAAAACTTTCATGAATACAGAAAAGAGAAATTAAAATATGAGAAAAGGATTTTCTACCTTTTACACTTAAGTGCTTTTAGGCAAATCAAGTAAAAGTTTGCTCAAATAACAATATGACAACAGGGATTAAATGATTAAGGTGATATCTCCTTTCATCCTTGTTTTCCCACTCAGCCCTGCGATCTCAGGGTATACATTAAGCTTTTGTGATTTCAAAACACATTTTAATGTGGAAAAATCTAAAGAGGAGAGCAGATCTTGAATTCCTGTTTGCTTAAATAGAATCCTGAAGAAAACCCTGGAATGTAAGCTTTGATATTACTGCTTCCAGCATGCTTTTTCCTCTGTTGCCTTGCTTTTAATTTGTTTATATATTTGTTGATACACCACAAAAAACCTCAAAAAATGTGCCAAAAGCTCAGGTAAGTTGGATAAAGTGAGCAAGGCATTTCTTATTGCAATATTGCCTGTGAAAGCAAGACCAGAAATGCAATTAAATTCAATATCTTGCCTAGCAGGTGATAAAGTCCTTGGACAAGTGGTTTTCTCCAGAGGAAAGACTGCAAGGAATGAGATGCCAGAAAAAAGAGCTGCATGTTATGTCTTCAGTTCAGTTTTCTCTATTTTAATTTTGCTTTGTCTTCAAAATACCAACATCTGACCTGAATTTCTGAGATCTGTAGGAAAATCTCAATTTCTTCTCTTTGCAGGGGCAACATTTACCATATTTATTATCACAGCAAAGACATCCATATTTTTCTATTTGCTTTACGTTATACCAAAACTTACAACCTAGAAGTAAGAAAAAATAAATATATTATTAAATGTTCCAATACCTTCGTGTTAAAATACCTCAGCTACTCTCTTCCTCCCCAAATTTTTTTAGATTGTTAACGGATCTTTCTGGTTTTTTTTCTATGGCAAAAAATGTATTGATGTTATAATTTTTTTTTTTATTAACTATACTTATGGATGTAATGCATTAACCTGTCTAGAACTGCAGAGAACCTCCTTTTCTCCACTATTTTAGACATGACAAACCAGAGAGATTTTAAGTTACTCAACAATTCTATCCATTGCTTTGTGCTACACCACAAACCTTCCTTATACTCTACTGGTCATGATCAAACAGAACTGTAACACAGACTATTTTTGGCGGAAAGAAAATATTCAGAAGCTGAATTAGAGACATTTAAATGGCACAGTTTTGGTGTTTTGTTTGTTTGTTTTCCAGAATAAAAGCAGTTATAATAAACTGAACTATGCTGCAGCAAAATGATAAAAAAAAAAAAAAAAAAAATCACAGTTAGCATATAATTATCCTGAAAGGTTTGATAGTTTGAATCATGGTGTGATGCTGCCTGAAAGAGGAGGATTTAAAAGACTTAAAGTGGCCCTTTTAAAGCAATTGGAAAATGCAGACTCTTACGAAGTGACTGAAGATTTTGCTTATTAAGATATTTGTTCCCCAAGAGTAAAGTTGAAAGAAAATCTACAAAGGAGCAGAAAATTATATTTTTGCTCTACTAATGTTTTGTTTCTTTTGGTCTTGTGAAACAGAAAATTCTACAGATCCTGTGTAATCCTCATTGTCTTCTAAATATCTTGTATTTGTTCAAAGTTCCTAAACATTCAAAAGGGAGGGCAGGGAGCACAGACATCTAAAAAAACATGCCAAATGTCTGGATCTCAATTTTATCCTCAGGGCTGTTCCCAAGGACCCAATCCATTTCAAAGTCCATACTTTTGAAATGTTGAACCCCATGCTTAAGCAAGAAAGTTATTGCTGATTTAAGAAAATACCAGTGGGAATTTGCTTGGGCGAAATCTGCTTTTCCAGTCAGTCATTTTTAGGAAACGTCATAAATCAGCGTCCTTAATTTTCACAGAATATTTGGGTTGGAGTGATGATAATACAAAAGAACCTAGTTGTTTCTGAGTTATTTATATGTTCTGCTGTCATTATTATCAAGTTTTAATTTGATAAATATAAAGTAGCTGTTAATCCCTACCTATTTCCTCCTCTTTGCAGTACAATTCTTGTGGAATTGACTTGGTGAATTTTTCAAGCCATTAATAATACATCCAAAGGAGGTTATAAATTATTGTCAGTATGAATTTGATTTTCTCATGGTAAATGTTAAATTTCATTTGAAGAGAAGTGGAATTCATGATGAAAGAACTGAATTTCCCATCACTGTGACTCCTGTTGTTTTCATCTACTTCATTTATTATTCAAAGTGTTTGACCTTAAAGAAAGGACTGAGAATGCATTAAGTTCATCTTAGTATTGAGAAAATTTCAGATTTATAATGGCATCAATTTCCTTCTGGGAAGGAAGAAATGGATGAAGGAAAGATTTGATGGTGGGGACTGGAATGCTGATTTCAGCTGAGAGTAACTAATTCCAGGATCAACCCAGAAATAAAAATTGGGATATTTAGCAGAGTGAGAATAGACCCAACAGTGACAGGAGCAATGATTCACTGCTGCACACTTTCATTGTAATCAGGGTTTTTTACATGGTTGGAAAAATAGCAACCAGGAGGGAATGAAGAAAATTCAAAATTAATTGAAGATAGGCCAGAAAAGAATGCAAAACCTCAAGATACTGAGAGCAGAAAATATTAATAGCACGAATGGATCGGGTAAAAAACTGAGCTGAAAAGGAAAAAGTCAGTATAAAACAGATTATAATTAAAAAAAAATGTAATGCACTGAGAAATAATAAAAAAAAAAGTGTTGGAATTTACACTCTGTTGCTGATTTGCTGGTTCTGTGGCACACAGAAACTTTTTTTTTCCCCCTGATAAGATCAATAATTTAATACAGGCAATGACTGACAAAGCACAAAGAGAGGAAATAAGGCAAAACAACAGAGATGGCAACAGGATTTTGCATCCGGAGTCCCTCTTTAAGCGGCTGAAATAAGTACCTTCAAATTGAATTAAGTTCTCCCAGCTAAAGGAATCTGATGGGCTCTTTTACTTTACTGATTCTGAAGCTGAGCAGCCTAGAAAAATTTGGAAAAATTAAAAAAAAGAAAAAAAGGAAGAATGAGAAATAAAGTCGATTGATAGATGAGTTCTTAACAATCTTCCTTGCTTCCTTAGAAAAAATCTGGTAGAGATTCATCAGTCTAATTATAGGAATAATAGAATTGGTTGTTACCACTCTGTGGTTTGTTTATATTTATAGGTGTGTGTGCAGAGATAGATGCAATAATTATGAAAAAGGGCTTTCAAGGTGGTGCTTTGAAGAGATTCTGGGCTCAGCAATTCAAGCATTTTCTGAAATCACTTCTATGAGTTGCTGCCAGTCAGTCATTTTCACCCTGAAAATATATCCCTCATTACTCTTCAGTTAGATATAAAAAAAAAAGAAAAAAATCCCCTGAAACAGCACCACCACCAAGAAAAAAACAAACCAAAGAAACAGAAAAGAAGTAATCTAGATTAAAAATAACACTTGGGCTAAGCAGGGGGTTTTAACCTGAATCAGTCTTGGTTTAGAGTGGTTTCTCCAAATTGCTGTAACACCTTGAGGCAGCAAACAGTGACCTGAGAAGATCAGACTGAAGTTTGCTTTACTGCTGCAGATTTAATCAAATTGCTTTTTCAGAAGAAAGGTTTGTATTCACATCCTTCAAAACAGCTGCCATGTTTGGGAGAGTAAATGATTTCTCTGTAAATCAACTGATGTTTTTGTCTGCCAGAATAGGAAAACAATTTGATCCCCTTGGATTATGACCATTTCTTGTTAAAAGGTGGCAGAAAAATCCCTCCAAGATAGCCACTAAAAAGGCATCAATTTTGAATCACTAAAAATTAAGCAGTCTGCAAACTGACAAGTTGTTTCCTCAGCCTAAGAATCAGCTAAGACTTGGAAGGACCTAAATCACAGCAAGCAGTAAAATCCCTGAAAATATTCTAAAGGAGCCTTAATGTCAGTGCTGTGAAATGTCATTGCAACTGCCACACCTTGCAGGGGCCTGGAAGGGCTTTATTCTCCCCTGAATCAATGATCTGGGCTTTGCTTTCCCAGCAGCACAGCCCATCACATGGCCATGATGTGGAACATGCCAGCATTATGTTGCATATTTTAAAATGAAGGACAGTGAATACAACATCATCAGATTTATTGACAAGCCAATTATTTTTTTTATGCCTTACTATCTTTTATTTGTGTACCTCAACAGCAAAGGTGGTTTACTTCCAAAGGGGAATTTAATTCCAGATAAATACTAGTTATTATTATTTTTGAGGTCTTCTTTGTACACAACACATGTAACACGGTGGCTGCTATGATATTGTAAAATATTCTTTAAAATCCATGAATTCAACCCAATTGATGGCTCCTTGAGAAAGCAGGTTCCACTGATTAATTGATTACTATTAAAATACCCCACCAATTAATTGTGCTATGTTTATTTCTTACCACATTTTTACAGTGGAAAACTGGTGAGGACATTTTTGGTTGGCATGGCATAAGTTTGAGCACAAACGAGGATGAGTAGTTTTCTGCCTAATTTCTCATCTTACATTATTTGTAAATGTTGTTTTTTTTTGTTTTTTTTTGTTTTTTTTTTTAAATTTTATTTAATTATCTTTAATCTTTTACTTCCTTTCTCTTGTAGTGTAATGTAGTGCTGGAATTCCCCCAGCACTAATATCCAGTTTTTCACATGGGCTCATGAAGACTGAATCCTTCTCTATAATAAATTATTATTATTATACTAAGTTTATATAAAATAAACACATCCCATAGACTGGGAATAGTTGATAGGACAGAACACATTTAAAGTGGCATGGAGCTGCTTCTGGCCCAGCTTTTCCATGGGAAAATGGATGAAGGGAAGCCCTTGTGAGGCTGGTGCACAGTCAGGACATGGAGCATGCCAAGAGTTATCCTGGGAGGCCCATTGCAATAAACACCTGCCCCTCAAGCCAAATGGAATCAGCCTGGAACAAAGATTTCCCATATTTCCATAGGCAGATTTCCCCATTTTTCCACTGCCTATTCCCATAGGCAGTTCAAATGTCTTAGCACTGCAAAATTCATTCCTAATGAAAGAAAAGAAGTCATAAAAAGGATTGAAATAAGCAAAGTGGCTTAAGGTAAATGACAGAGCTGGAGTGCTGCAAAATAGGATGGGGATATCCCTTTTCCATGCTTTTATCCTTTTTTCTCTCTCCTTTTTAAGTGTCCAGCACTTGGAAGCCAACCAAAGCCATCTTTTCCTCAGCCCCTGGCACCAGGCATTTGTCACTCCCTGTGGAAATATCTAAGAAGCAGCTCAGGAAATTTCAGGAAAAGAAGCATCTCCAGCATCTTCTGCCTCTGCATCCAACCCTCCTGTGGTGCTGGATGGATCCAGAAATACAGGTGGATTCTCCTTGCCAGATGAGCCTCAGGGGAAAGGAGGGATCCCATTCCTGGGGGCTGTGGGGGGTGGAAGTGCAGGAGGGGAAGGGTGACTCCATCCTGTCAGGGAGAGCCAGGGCCATTCCAGGCACTGCTGGCCTCTCATGGCAGCAAATTCCTGGCTAAGTGCTGCTCTCCAGTGTCCCCTGCCCAGAGGGGTTGGGTTGGGATCTCCACTGCACTCAGAGCTCCATGGGCACTCATAGCAGGGCTCAGCAAGCCTAAAAATGTCCTGAATCAGAGCACCTGGGATTGACAGTAGGAATTGTTGCAGTAACTCATAAAGAAAGGCGTCATAAAATCAAGCCTGCTCTCCTGAAATCAGTGGCTGGCCTTGTCAAACTAGCACTTTGCAAGTTCCCATGTGAAAGCAATCCTGGTGTGAGCAGCTTGTTAGCATAACAATCTCTTCCTGGGTGAAAAACAACTTGCACCTGTATAAACTGTTTTACACTGTTAGATAGAAAAATGAAAACTATCTCTCAAACAACTCTCTCTGCACATACACACTGGGGGTATGATTGACCAATTAATATAGAATAACAACTTGTTACTAACCAATAATTGGCAAGAAAACTGCTACTAACCAATTGGAGTCACACACAAGGTCTGTAAAACTGTATAAAAAGGAGTTATGTGAATAAAGAATGGCTTTTTTCCACCATGAAGAAAATGGACTCCTGTGTGATTTATTCCCATAAGATTTATATCCCTGTTTTCCACATGCAAAACTCAAACAAAAATATGCATGACCCTGAAAATTAAAAATTTCTCACTGTCGAGAAAGGGAAAACCCCACCTGTCATTGAGCTAACCCTTGCTCCTGCTCATTCCCCCCGTTTTTGATCAGTGTAGAGTTGTTCATAACTGGACAAGGTAGCCTCTGTAAGAAAACTGATTAATATTTTTATATGGAGAAGTGGATCCATGGTAGGATTTGCTAACAATTGCCATCCCCATGTACAACCATCCCTATCATTTCAGCCTCAAAATGTGCTTGCAGAAGTTCATCTCATATTGTTTTCACAATTCTATGCAATACAGTGTGCCACTTCTTTCAGTCACTGTGATATTTGTGATTTCACACCATTCTGAGGAACCTTTTCCACCACCTCTTCCAAGAAACAGTCCTGAGATGTGAAACCTTGACAGTAATTTCAAGGCTTTGACAGTAATTCCAAGGAGTTTCTGGCATCCAATCATCTGTAATTGCCATGTCACAAGTCACACAGAATAAATATCAATCTTCAGATATCTTTAAAACAACCAGTCCTAAAAAAACAAAAAAAAAACAAAAAAAAAAAAGAAAAAAAAAAAAGAAAAGAAAAGAAAAAAAAAAAGATATCTACTCCATTTTTCTATGGTAACAAAACCCCCCATTTTATTATTTATAAGACAACATATTAGAATTAAGAGTTTGAAAATTTCAGCCTTTCAGAAAGAGCATGGTTATTTTTTTAACCTGTCAAAGCCAGAAATGAGCCAAAAAGGCACCTTCCCTCCACTTTGTACCTATTTCCCCTGAGAGCTGGAAACAAACAGTGCAGCAATGGGGAAAACTGAGATTCCCAATTTGAATTTCAAAGACAAGTAGTTACTTACATTCCATAGCTTTCTCTTCTATTAGGCCAGATCTTCTACCAAGCAACATCACAGGAAAAGCTCCCACAAACCTTCTGCTTGAAAGGATTTTTTAAAAGCCGGATTTTTGTAAGTCAATGGGTATCTTTGATTTATTTGAAAGGAAAACCAGGGTATTAATGTTTTAATCTTTAGCCTCATTATAGCTAACATGTACTTGAAAAGACACACTAATTCCCAAAAGCAGAAATATGACATCTATTTTATTATGCATTCAGCAATATCTGCATTTTAGTAGCTATGCTGGTGAAGCATCAGTATCAAAACCAGGTAGAATAACAGACACCATTTCCCTGAAAAAAAAAAATCTCTTCCCACCTTCATCTTTCCCTTTCTCCTTTCCTCTCCCCACTGTGAGTTTAACCAGCTCAAGTGAGCCCAGTTAGAGATTTTCACAATAATCTCTAATAATCTCCTTGATTGATTGTATCATCTGTGGTTCAGCAATGGAGATAAGGGATTTTAATGCATGATAGTGCAATTCACAAAAAAACCTCAATATACCAATATAACCCAAAAATTCATGTCCCAAAGAGCTGGGATCCAGCTGACAATACAAATGAAAGTGACTGAAACCATTGTGGAAATTAATTGTAAAATTGAAATATTTTAAAATACAATACCTATATAAAAACACAGAGCTGGTTTGTATGTCTGTATTCATTTGTTTTAGACATTACCAAAGTGTCAAACCAATCTGTGGAATTGTCTGACTTCAATGACACTTTCACTGCAAGGGCTGGCTGGGATTTCTGGGAAGAGTTTTCAGTGGAACCCTGGTGGAAGTATGGAGGGTTCCTGTGGATGTGGACATTCTGAATATTTGCTTTAAAGCAAGTGGGACAGAGACTTGAATCCTGATGGAGGCACATTGGACTATTGGCTGTCCTGAGAGCTTTTGTAAGTTTAAGATTGGTTTTCTTCACCAAAAGACACAATTTAATGCAGACTGAAGTTACTCAAACTTCACTCTGCTTTTCCAGCTAGCTCAGTTAATAAATTCAAAATTCTAGCAAATCCTCTTCTAGTTCAGCTCCAGTTCTCTTTGTACTCACCAGAGGGAAGAACATTCTGCAGAGACAAGGACAACAGCCAAAGAGCTTTGGAGCTTCTTGCTTGTTATCATCAGAGAAGCTGCAGATTTTCTCTCACTAACCCCTCCTAAAGGTCTGCAGGTTTGGGGTTTGTTTCAGGTACATATATTTACAAAGATATCCTTTCATACTTACAGCCAAATACCAGGGGGAAAACAGAACAAAGTAAGAATTTATAGTATTAAACACAAGAAGCTTGAAATCAAATCCTTTTCTCTCAACAGCACTGAGTACTTTTG
Organism: Vidua macroura; assembly: GCF_024509145.1. Taxonomy (NCBI): domain Eukaryota; kingdom Metazoa; phylum Chordata; class Aves; order Passeriformes; family Viduidae; genus Vidua; species Vidua macroura. The sequence goes on from NC_071579.1 coordinate 6,802,528, forward strand.
TATGGGATTAGAAAGAATCCTCAAACACTCTGTCACTAAGATCATTTGTATAAATAAAACCAATAGTCATTACAATCTGCCAAGTTTTAGGCTTTTATTTTCATTTGGATGGGGCTTTGGGGATCAAAGTTAAGGTCACAGAAGCATAAAGGAAATCTGGTGCATGGATGGGGCTGGGGAAGGATCAGGCACTGCCTCAGCAAGAGGAAACAGAACCCCCCAAGAAGAAAACTAAACCAACATCCCCCATACTCTGTAACCACCTCACTGTCCTCAGGAGCGCTGCTTTTGTCTCCACTGCCCCAGCACAAATGCAACAAAAGCATACAGGGTTTCACACAAAAACAGAAGTAGGAAAACCCCCCAGATCTCGATTTTTAGCTCACCTTTAAATTTATCTCATTTATCATCCTTTCATTAGAACCTTTATTTTTTTCTTTTTCTGAAATGCAATCCTGAAAAAAGGGACACAAAGCTACAACTTTTCTATTTCTACCTTGAACAATACTTAAGCATTCTCCATAATAAATCTTTTCATCTGCATCTTCATAGAAATTAAAGAATTTACTTACACAAAAAACTACCACCAAAAAAAAAAAAAAAAAAAAAAAAAAGGTGTCACCAAACTTCCAGGCAGTTTTCCCCAGACCCAACATTTGTCTATTTATTCCTGTCAATCTTCCAAGGAAACAGTTGATTCCCTTTCCTCAAAAACTTCAATTTGGACTTCAGTGACCATCAAGCTTAACAATTCTAAATATTTAAACCCAAAATGTTTGAAGGTCTTTTAATGATTTTACTGTTGAAAGCTAATACTTCCAATTTTTCTCCAGAAATTCTCTTTAAAAAACAAGAAAAATAAGCTTTGTCCATATTTGAGCAGCCACCAATGAAGTTACTTATTCCAGAAGGGTAATATTTAGTTGAGCTTCATAATTCTGACATCAATTTAGACTCCCATTATCTGAAAGATAAATTTAATTTATTAAGATAATCTCAGATAATAGAAGGGCCGTTTTAACATGACCCTATATTTGTTAGCTTTTCAACAATGCTATGCATTGTTCATATAATTACAAAATTAATATTCTTTAAAATAAGTTTAAAAAAACCTCAGCTTTGTTCCTACTGCTTGAATAAGCTGTAGGATTTTCTTACCTTTTGCACAAATTTTTATTCTATTCTTTTTAAGCAAAAAAATTCTATTTATACATTTTTATGTAACATGGGTAAGAAGTAGAGCTTTAAACTTATGTTCTGAAGCTTCCAAAATACTGATTTTCTATAGAATGTCAAAAGAACTGTTAAATATCATTCACTTTGCTTTGACAGCTATATAGAAGGATGTTTCATACTTTTTGATTTGTGACTCTTGAAATTCCCTCAAAAGCCACAAATTACTGTAAACTGCGCTATAAATAATCTAACTCACAGTCCATGTGTAAGTCATGCTCTCATTGCCCAGTTACAAACCATTCCCTGCACTTCCTCTCCAGTTTGCTGCACAAATTCCTCCTGCCAGATGTACAAAATTGTACCCCAAACACACTGGAACCTTCATTTGGGAAAAGTTCAAATATGAGGGAAAAATGAAAGAACCTTTGAGACACTTCTAAAAATGCTTCTTTAGAAACCTCTAAAAATGTTTGTAGTCATTCAGCCTTTCTGTTTAACGAAAACTAATGTCCAAATAACCACACTGAGTTATTGTACCAAATTATTTTTACACATCTCAGACCCATCTTATTGTTGCTGTAATTTGATGTGATGGGAAATAGGTGGCATGGGTGTTATCCCAACAAAAGGATTTGATTTTTGCCACTGGCAAATAATCATTATTAATAACACTGGTTATTGCATTGCTGCCAAGCAATAAATGTAAAGAGTCAACCTTATCCTTCAGAAACAGCCTGTACCAAATTCCCAACCAAGCTGGGTAATGAAGCTTGAATCATGGAATAATTTGGGTTGGAAGGGACCTTAAAGAGCAGCTAATTCAACCCCTCTGCCATGGGCAAGGACAGCTTCCACTGTCCCAGGTTGTTCCAACCTGGCCTGGGACACTGCCAGAGATCCAGGGGCAGCCACAGCTTCTCTGGGCACCCTGTGCCAGGGCCTGCCCATCCTCACAGGGAACAATTCCTTCCCAATAGCCCATCTAAGCCTCCTCTGGTGGCTGCTTCACTTCCACTTCAGACCCTTAAAGTTAAATACTTGTTTGATATATTGATTAAATTTGTTATTTCAAACAATTTTTTTCCTGTGCTGCAGCTGCTACTAGTTTTATATACTTTATATAAATTATATAAAAATTATACTTTATATTATTATATATAATTCATATATAATAGAACAATAATATTATTATATATAATAACATATATTGTGCACAGATAAGTTATTTTCGTGGACTTCATACACTTATGCAGAGGTTTTCTCCTGAAGTCTGCACAACTGAACTTTAACCATGTAGTAATGACACTCAACCATTGCATTCTTGAGGGAATCTTTGAAGTCAAAGTATCCATGGATAGTCCGTGCAGCTCCTATTTCAAACCCTTTCTTCATGTTTTTACAGTGATAAAGACACACCAAACATAAACACAGATGTAAAGTGAACATTAACTGCCCATGTATGATTGCTCCTGACTCTTTTTTTTTTTGTTTATTCTTGTTGATTCTTTTCTTTTCCATATTGAAGGGACATTATAATAACAGATGAACCAATAAAATTTGTTGATTATGTACAGCAGAAAGGAAATTGGAGCTCCTACAAAGGGGCTGGGAGGATATTAAATTCTATAGAAAGTTGTGGTTGCTCTCCCACTATTGTTAAATGTGTTGTTAATTATCACAGATATTAAATCTTGGTGTCTATCAGCTTTTCAAATGAATCCCCCCACTTTTAAATAGTGATGAGACTCATCACTGTACTTAAAAAAATTACTGTACCATACCTTTTGTTGGAATTCACCAGCAACTTTGTTTTCAAGCAGGATTTAAAGTATCCCAGCCTGGGTGGATTATGGATTTTCTTTCTCTGATTTCATGTTTGCCTAAGAAAGGAGAGCAAACAAAAGTGCTGAAAAGTAGTAAATGAGACTCTTCCTTAACCATTGATTTTTTTTTCCAACAGTAACTGATTTTGGACTTGCTTGGAAGAGCCTGTTTAGGCCTTTCAATTCCCATTAAAAGTCCTGCAGGAATATGCCCAGTATCTCTTACAGACTGCCCAGAACACATGAGCAGTTCTTCTGATGTGGCTTCAGCATTTCCTCACCAAACAACAACAAAAGTTAGAGAACAAAGAAACATACAAAGGGATATTTTTGGGCTATAGAGTGATGATGACATGAGAAAGATGCCCTGTGTGGCTCTAAATGGGGATTTTTCTGCTTTTTCCTTTCTGGAAGGAACTGTTCAAGTCACAGGGGTTGCTTCAGACAAAATTAACTGTACAAAACTAATGAATAATTCTCCTGAGAGAAAGGTATCTCATATTCTTTGGATGAACACAACCTACTTACTTTCTGTCTGTGGAGGTGAGTGAGCAGAGCCTGTTCCTTGACCTGGACCCTTTAAATTTATTTTATCATTTGTGTTATTTAGAGGTCTGCCCTCAGGATTATTTTTTTCTGTCAAAAATAAAAGGGACTAACAGAGGATGAAAGACAAATGAAGTTGGAAAACAACACCAGAGTACACAGGAATGGTCTCTCCACCAAACACTGTGGGCATTAATTTTTGTTTTTAACCTTTCAGGCTCACAGATTTTTGTCCAACTGCTGCTGCTGTCCAGATATTTTAGTGCCCATCAGTAAAAATTATGAGAAGCATAATCTGCATTTGGAGCAAGGCTGTCCAGATTCATAACACTCTCTTACTAACTAAGTTCAATCACACTAATAAACCATGAAAACCTTTAAGGAAATCAACCCTTTTTTTGTTTTTTTCCAATAGGAAACTAATTCCTAATCAAGAGTGCAGGGCAGAAGCCCTCCATTGATCGGTGCTCTACTGAGAAAACAATTACTCCTCTGCCAAGCAAGGGGTCATTTCACATAAAGAAGTGATGGGGAACAAATGCAGGGGAAGTAAAAGATGTAATTGGCAAATGGCTCCACTCTGTGAAATTGTTTAGCGCCGTAAATGACTCTGGTAAAATAATTCACTGAGGTGGAACCAGAGAATGACAGTGATAAAGGGTGACAGCATCTCACACGCACTTTGTCAAGTCCCTGCCACACTTGAGCTCCTGGGTGAGGAGGATGCAGTGGCAAAAGCTCACAGGCAGAAACTGGGGAAGAAAATCCGGTGTTATAAAGTACAGGAGTGAAATTCCCTCTGAGCTTTGGGGCCATGATGTGGGAGTTGGACTATCAAAGCTCAGGTAAGGTCACTGCCTTCTAGTCAGTGAGCAAACATACATTCACTCTTTCCTGCCCTATGGGACTTGCTTTTAAACTTTTAAAACATTGGCTTAAAAAGAAATGAAGTTTAAAAATAATATTATTTTTTCCCCATGAGAAAGTACACAGTACATCTCTACAAGATTCCTTCCAATATTGTCTGGTCTCTAAAATCATTTTCTAAAGAGGCAAAAATTTCTTAAAGAAGAGCAGCAGCAGAGTTAAAACCTCACTCACTCTCTGTAAAGCTTCTTAGTTTATTTTTCTAATTTCTGAAAAATATTGACAGGTAATTTGCAGGTGAATGAATATAAACCTTAACCATATGATGATATCCAGTGTCTAAGAATTTTCCTGTATGGGTTCTATGGAACATAAGCTGTGCTTAAGATTTTGGAGCTCAGCTGCCTTAACTAAGCTGAGCATTGCAGGGACAGCCTTTCTCAAGAGGCTGACTGGAAAATGGGACTGAAGTCCCTGTGAGCTCGATTTACTGCAATGATCTAAACACATTTTTAAATTACAGTGAGTGAAACACAATATAAAACCATACAAAAAAAACATAAACAGTGAGTTATTTTTCATCATTTTCAAGATTCAGCTGACCTTTATTAGAAAACAAATACAATTTACTGTATTTTCTGTAGCTCCTCTCCCTAACTGGATTTACTGTGAAGTTCAGCAGTGAGGTAGATGCAAAAGACACAAATGTTATAAAGTGATCTTTTTGGTAACTGCATCTTCCCTGAACTTTGACTCCTAAATGATATGGAGAAATAACAAGCTGAAAAGAAGCAAACACCACAATTACGTTTTCATTTGAGCATTTAGCCAGCTATTACAGATGGTCAGATGACTCCACTTCAGGCGCAAATCTGATTTCCAGAAGAAGACTGATTATGATTCAATTACCCCTGACATAGCCATAAGGCTTTTTCCCCCCCATAAATCAAAGTAGATATAGTAGATAATTATGTTATTATCAACATACAATGGGAAAAACCAGAAATGTTTGATGACCAGAGTGGTGATTCATCCTGTGAACACCTTTAAACTATACTTTATATTATTATACATAATTTATATATAGTAGGTAATGTAATATCTTATAATATCATGTATATTTAGCATGTAATTTCCATTATTAGTTTTGAGGAACACAGTTTCATCTTTCTGTGTCCAGTAAACTGAAATCCTGTAAAAAGCCAGAAAACGAATGTTCCATTTGTGGTTTGACTAACAAAGAAATCCAACCCAAATGCAAATTTGCAAGAGCCTGACAAATAAGCCACTTCTGAAAAATATACTCTGGCTTAGAAGGCTTGTGCCTTTTCATTTGGCTCCAATTGAACTTCCCCCTCATTAAACAATAATCTTTATGGTGAATTGAATAAAGATGAAAAAAGAAAGATTCTGAAAAGAATGCATAAGTAATTTTGGTTGCCTAGCTGTGGCAATGAATTCCTGTTTGTTTAGCCACTGAAGGGTGAATGCAACCCTTTGAGCAAATGGGAATTCATTATTCCAGTGACTGAGAAATGATCCACCTAAAGAACCTAATTGGTTCTACAACAGTGATTTCTTTCAAAGCACTGTTTCCGGAAGAAACAACAAAAAGAAGACAGCTCTTTGACTAGTCCAGGGTCTGCAGGGGACATTTGCCTTCCCATGTTTCAGCTTTAAAAAGAAAATGTCACACGTAGCCAGGACAAAGGAACAAAGAGCCAGTGTTTTAAAAGGTACAGAAATGGAGCAGGTCTTGCACGTCTTTTTTCAGCACTAAAGCTGAGTTTCAATAAATATTAGTGCTTGCTCGTGACACTGGAGCTGTCAGTAAGTAAAAAAAAAATGCTTTACTGACCATTTTCAACTGCTTCCCAGAGTGTTCATTGGTAGCCAAAAGCTGCTTGAATATTTTCCTATGCAAATGAGAAGTAAATCATCATTATTTACCAATGTTACAGAATAAGTGAATTAATACGCCCCGTTCTGCCTAAGCAAACAGAACACTGTCATTTATTTTCAACCTAAACAATTAAAATATGCAAAAAAAGAAACTCAGATAACACAGGTAGATAGAGACAGATCTCATTTACATCCCAAGAGTTACGCTGCAAGAATAACAACCATGTACTGATTGTTTGAAAGCAGAATCTTAAACAAGAGCTCCTCTAGAGCCACCGGGGGTCAGAAAGGGTTAATGATTTGACTTAATGGGTGCATATCTCTTGGCTTTGGAATGAGCTTCAGAACTGGCCCCACAGAGCAACAAATTTGCATTGAGACCAAAATCTGAGGGAAAACCTCCAGTCCTGTGCCGGGCTGAGAAGTGAATTAATACTACGTGTAGAATTGGAATGAATAATACAAAAAGAGTTAATGTCTTTTTTTCCAATAATCCCAGAACGACTGAGGTTGGAAAAGCCCCCCAGGACCATCGAGTCCAACCTGTGCCCGATTCCCACCTTGTCCCAGGCTCTGAGTGCCACATCCAGGCCTACCTGGGACACCTCCAGGGGTGTCCAAACCTCCCTGGGCAACTCCTGACAATGCCTGAGCACCCTTTCCAGGAAGAAATTCTTCCTGATGTCCAACCTGAGCCTCCCCTGGCCCAGCCTGAGGCTGTTCCCTCTTGTGCTGTCGATTTACACATGGCTTTCAATGTGTGTCCAGTCCTCTGACAATCAAATTGATATTAAATACTCAGATTGGAGCAGAAATCCCTCCATCCCTGTTATCCAGTGGACATGTCAGCACAGCTGTGATACCCCTGGGCAACAGGAATCATTTCTGTTTTCACAATCCCTTCAGCGCTTCCATCAGGAAGTCATTGGGGTGGGTGGCAGCAAGAACAGACTGTGTCAGTCAGTGATAAAAAAAATCTAAAAATTATATAGCAAGGCAGCAGGTTATAGTCCCTGCTGCACACAAACACATGCACAACACTCCAAGCAAGGCCTTGCACATCTGGCAAGTTTAGGCCAGCACCACAGAGCCACAGAACTCTCATCTGGGCCACTCACATCCCACCTGTAAAGGCGTCAGGCCCTGGCTGGTGGCTCCATCATTCCTCACAGTGCTTGTAGCCCGAGTACAAACACCTAAACAGCTTCACTGGTCCCCAGCTGTGCTGATTCCACCCCTCCAAGGAGCTATTTTGTTCAATGATTCTTTCTATCTTGCCAACATAAGCAAGCAATGGCTTTGCTCATGGCATAGCTGACCAAATCTCTTTGATTGTCCCATATTTAAATCAAATCAAAGTTGCTTCACTCCTACACCATGGTCTCCTCCCGAAGGTGTTCCAGAAAGTGCAAAATTTGTCCACTGTTGGGATGAGCCCTGAACCAGAATAATTCATCTCAGCTGGAGATGGGCAGCTGTTATCAAGGTCTTGTCTAATGATATCCTGACAGCAGCAGTTCTGCCTAATACTTCATCAGCACTGAAACTTTTCAGTTTCCATCTGTTGCCTCAAACTTGTGCCAGGTCAAATGAGCAACTGAATGCACAGTGATTATTATTTCCTTTAACTTTTGTGGGCTGCATTTTCAGGTAGCTCTGTACCAATGCAGTGTTTCTGAGCAATTAGAATCAATCATAGAATCCCAGAATGGTTTGAGCTGGAAAGGGACATTAAAGATCATTTAGTCCTAACCCCAATTATTTCTTTAGTAGAAGTTTTAGAAGCACAGGCTGATATATCCATGCTTATCTGCCTTGTTTTACACTTGCATTGCTTTATGCTCATTTTCACGGCTCTGAATTGTTGCTCATCCTTCTGTGCTGATTAAGTTACACCTCCGGGAGAAGCTGTGCTTCAGCAGGGAGGTGGATCTGGTTCTTTGAGAAAAGGGGCTGAACCAATGCTCAAACCCAAGAGTTTGAACCTCTCTGCATGTGTCTGTATCCTAATGTGTGTCTAGAGCTAACCTGACGTGCACTGCAGGATCTGTCCCTGGGCATTGGGCTAGGCAAGAATTCCTTATCCTTTAAATCACATAATAGTAAAGAAAAATTAACTGTGGTTTTATTTTCACTGTATTTCCAAATGACACAGGGTATCTTCACATTTTATTATCAGACTAATTCTGGTGACTCAGTTTAACAAGAAGCTTAATCCTTAGCATGAAGTCTGGAATTTTCCAGGCTTTGGAAATATGTTTGGTGTCGGAAGCAGGAGTCTTATCTTAGGATACCTACACCTAGTTTTAGAGCCTGTTGCATAAATTTAAATAGTCGTTTCCAGTGCCTCTCAGTTTCCCTTCAGTGTCCTGATGATCATGAATACCTCAAAATTTCCACGCATGTTTGAGATCCCTACACAACAGCAGGCCCACAAACATGAAATACAATTAACAACACACTCTTCTTTACTCTGCATAACAAACGTTTCACAAACCTGATGCTGGCTCACGCTCATCCAGCACTTAATTGGCACACAAAGCAAAATCCCAGCAGCAATTCATTAGGTGTTACGGTGGCTGCTGATGGCACAGTCCCTTTTGTGGGAGCTAAATTGGAGTAAACAATCCAGCCCAAGTCCCTCCTGGACCCTGCATTAGCAGGGAGACGCTGAGTATCAGCTGATACTCATCATGTCCATCACACAAACCCAGGCAGCTGGGCACAATTAGGCTTTCAAACAAGCTGCAGTGAAATCACATTGCAGTGCAAACACATTATGCAGTCATTAGCACACTTACTCCACCAAAATGCAATAAAACAGCTCTGATTAGCAGGCTCTGACGCATTAAAAATCTTCTTTTTATTTAATACTCTTTCACGGAGTGATGAGCAATTGTACAAAGGAAATCACAGAGCAACACATTCAGCTTAGCACGGGATTGGGAACAGGGGTTGTGCGTCAAGTGAGCCTCCAAAAAGTGTATCCAACTGTTATTGACCACTTTAGACACTTAAAGAAAAGCATTTTTCCAAAGGACTGGGCTCCTGAGGAGATTAGTTGAAACTCTCTAATTGGTTTTGCTCACTAAACATAAGAGATGATTTCTGTTTACGTTTGCAGGATTTTGATTTACAAATGATGTTTTGTGTCTTCCTCCTCAAGGAACCAGTACATTTTCAGTCTCCATGGAAATAATCTTTCTAAAGTAAATGGGATGTGCCAAATATTTCCTGAATTAGATACAAAATATCCACCTTTTGTTCAGCTGCTCCTGAAGGAAAATTCTACTTCCTTAAGAAAAATATCTAAACCCTTGAATTGTGGTTAAAACAATGGTTGCAGCATTAAGAAAGAACAGGATTCAAGCTCTTCAAATGGCACAACACAGTGGCACATGCAAGAAATAGGAAAATCAAAAATACCAGCTCTTGGAATAGTAGTTTGAAGAAACTGTCAGAAAAAAAAAAAAAAAAAAAAAAAAAAAAAAAAAAAAAAAAAAGGAGATATGCAACTCTGCTGCATTTTAGGGAGGACACAATGGATCTTTTTCCTTTTTAAGTGTTGAAAACAAAATTTCCTAAAATGAGGCTGATACCTTTTCACCCAGCTATAAGAGCTGAGAAGTTTAAAGATTATATTCAGAAGCACTATTAAAAACCATAGAATTATAGAACGGTCTGAGTTGGAAGGGACCTTAAAGCTCACCTCATTCCACCCCCTGCCATGGGCAGGGACACCTTCCACTAGCCCAGGCTGCTCCAAGCCCTGTCCAACCTGGCCTTGGACACTGCCAGGGATGGGAATAAATAAATAAATAAATACATAAATGAAATCAGTGAGTTGTAAAGCAAGGAATTGGGTAAGACTCAGTGATAACAAATGCAGATAAAGTACAGTTTGTTGTTACTTGGGTGAGGGCTGGAAAGCGTTAGCATTGCCACAAGTGTCCCAGAAGTCCTCTGAGCTTCACAGGTTGACCAGTTTCACTGTCTAAAACTGGGGCCTGTGCCCATCTGCCATTTCAATCATCAAATCAGTGCAAAACACACTAAAGGAACACATCCATTTATTTTTAAGGTTGTGTTCAATTATCTACTGTGACAAAAAAATGGTTCCCACTGAACCATATTGGCTTATAAGTATTTAAGCTCTGGAATGATTAATTTCCAATGCTGATTAAATGCAGTTGGAAAAAGCAGTTAGAGAAATAAACAATAAAAGAACACTTTAGAGAATTGAACTAGAAAAGAGTTTCTCTCCATCAGTGTTGGCTACAAGTTTGTAGGTGCTGATATGGTCCATGAGCAGGGCTGAGAGTCTTTCTGACAAAAAAGTTGTTTATAAATATAAACTCTGTTCTTTCACTAAATTGCTCATGCTTATTAGGAGCATTAATTATCAACTGCTCCCCTAGAAACTGAAATTCACACAGATGTGATTATCTCTGAAGTTTACAGCCTGTTGATCCCTCTTCTGCAAAGACATTAATTATCAGGAACTGTCACAACAAGTCCAACTGGTGATAGAGCTTATGCAGATTTCCTTCTCACTCTCTCCGAAGGACAGAAAATTCCTCTCCTTGTACCTGCTTTTCCTCTTTAATTAACAGCACTACAGGAAGAGAGAGGTTAAGTATGGAGCTTTTCCTAGAGGGGTTTATTTAGTAAATCCAAACATAAAACCAAGTCCTTTTTTTGGGCTTAAGAGTGCACCTAAAGATTCTGAGATCATGCAAACAGCAAGATGTAAAACCATTTTAAAAGAGAGAGTCCAGGTTCCTGTAAGTGAGGAACAATGTTTATCTCCAGTGTTTACACAATCTATTGCCAGAGGTAATTGCCTGCATATAAATGGGGGTTTAGGGCTTCTTCTTTTCCAGGACATTAATTACTTTGTTAGAAAACATGTTCAGCCTTTGAAAAAATGCACGACAGTGCTTCTCTCAAAGTGTCATCCCTATGATCTGTTGGAATAAGAGACCACAAGGAATTTATGGCATTTGCTACTTTGCAGATCTGCCCCACCTAAGGCTAAAATCTGTTGCCATTTAAGACACCTACAAAGTTTTATTGATGTCTGTGCAATCAGCCCACGTCCCAAAAGTTTGGGGTTTTTCTGTAGCTGTTTTCAGAAGGCACATGAACACAGCATTCCACTTTTGGAAATGTTATTTTGGACTCAATTTATCAAATAAAATTAGTTCAAGGCAGAAGAAAATCCTGGACATTTTTATTGGTTTAATCTTAAATCCTTTCTTCTCAAGTTATTCCTGCTCATGGAGATCACCCCTAATTTCAGACCAGCTCTCCAGTGAGCACTGCAAAAACTTGATAATTCCAGAGTTTTGAGGTTTTCCATAAGACTCCCAAAACACTGGGACCTATGTTCTGATGTTGGTCACTTTATCTCACAGATTTGGATTCTTCCATATCTAAGTCCAAGTCAAACTCAGGAATCTGACCAAGGACTTCCAAACATCAAGATTTTGTCCATGACTGCTCCCGAGTCCCAAACCAGAACTCTCAGTCCTACAGTAATGAGCATCACTGTAGTTCTGGATTGATGAAATTCCTGTGTTTGATTCAGGAAAATCTTGGTATGTTTGCTATTTATTTCCATTCACAAATAATATTTAAATAATTTAAACATGAATTTGCCTTGCTGCAAATTTTCCTTTGGCAATAGTTTGCCATCCAATTGTGTTTGAAGCTGAGTTTCTCTGTCTCTTTTAAAGCTTAATGTGAAGGTCAAGAAGGGAAATTAGAAGGAAAGTAAGGGATCTGTTTTAGATGAGGGAAGAGTGTAAGGCTACAAAAAAAGTCGCTACAGTGCCAAATCAAATGGAAAATTTCATTTTATACTGTTCTCTTAAATAGAGGTTTTTTTTTTTTAATGACAGTGTCAAGATAACCTTGTTAAAAATATATCAGAGAATCATGAAATAGTTTGGGTTGGAATGGGACCTTTAAAGGTCTCATTCAGTGAACAGGAAAATCTTCCACTAGACTGGGTTGCTCAGAGCCCTGTCCAACCTGACATTGAATGGTTCCAGGGATGGGGAAGCCATAGCTTCTCTGGAAAGACCTCTTCCAAAGTTTTAACAACCTCATTATAAAGAACTTTTTCCTTATATCCAATCCTAACTCTCTTTTAGTTTCAGACCATTACCCCTTTTCCTGTTGCAGTATTCCACTGGATTCATTCCCACCCTTCAGCCACAGCCTGGTATCACCTGCAAATGTACTGAGCAATTCATTCAGTATTTTAAAGATACCTTCACTACTATTTTGAGTGTGATTCCAGTAAAAATTGCTTTACAAACAAGGTTACATTTAGAAGAATAATTTTTTTCTGGTGTTAATTCATCGGTAATTTTTATCTTTTGAACCTGGTCTCCAAATAATCCTGTTGCCTCATCAGTCTGGGCAGAACAGATAAATATAAACTCGGAGAACAGATTCTCTTCCTCTCCAGAGCCTCCTCACTGGGATTTCTGATGTGTCCTTCCATTCTTAGGGTTGGGGACAATGAGCAGAGCCATGACAGACACTCTCAGAAGGCCCTGCCTGTTTTGAATGCTCATGTATTAATGTCAGAGCTGTCCTTCTGTTTTCCTCCTTTTTTTTTTTTTTTTTTTTTTTTTTTTTTTTTTTTTTTTTTCCTCCTTGAAAATAACCCCCAACAAAACACCAGCTGTAGACTTGGTAAATATTTAGAAATTGTTCCTGGAATAATCATGTCATGACCAGCATTATGTAGTGACAAAGTTCACATAACTATTGCAAGTTAATAGACTAGAATACACAGTCAGACTTTAATATCTCACTTGTAAAAAGAGATTTGTGGAGAAAACATCATATTTAAGCTTATTCTCTAAAGAATGTGGATTTATCTCTGAAAGTCTGGTCTTCATAATTTCAGTTTAAACGAATTTTTCAAATACATTTCAGTTTTCTATGTTGAATCAACGTCACAAGTAATTTTTCTCCAGAGGAAAAATTCCTTCAAAATGCCAGCTTCTACCCTTTGCAATCTCAAATGGAATGATTTCTTTTTTACCCTGTAGTAGCCAATTTTTGCTAAAGATTATAGTTTGGTTTAATATGCTGTACACTGTAATTTAAAATTAATTTTTTTAAACACAAATATTTATTCAATCCACAAGAATAGGAAAGCATCAGAGCTCCAATTCAGATTGTCAGATAACACTGGGTGAAAAATTTTCAAGGAAATTCAAGTGTGCTATAAGAACTCGCAAAGAAAAAATCCACTTTTGAATGGATAAAAAACACTTTTAACACTTTAATACCAGAGACCTGTTTGAACAAATAGTGGAGTCCCCACCCGTGGGGGGACTTAGAGACCTGTGAGTGTGGCACTTGGGGACGTGGGTTAGGGGTGGCCTGGGCAGTGCTGGGGGGAAGACTGGAGTTGATGACCTTAGAGGGCTTTTCCAACCTAAATGCATCTGTGAGTCTGTGAGATTTACAGTAAATAAATGAAAGAAAGCTAAACACACAGTTAATAAACCAAACCTGCTGTCTCTGTGCTTCAGGACAGCAAAACACCCAGTTCTTTGCCTGAAGTATTTCTACTAACAGATTCAAAGATGTTTCCCTTAGATATTTATGCAGCACAGTAGCCATTAGGCAGTCTCTGGAAGAAAAATATTTCCTAAATAAATATGGTTTTATTTGAAAAGAAATGATGTGTGGGGTGATGGATATAAAATGAGAAATGGTTGTTGGTTCTATCAATGCCTACAGACAGCCAGGGTGAGTTTCGGTCCGCTCTGAACTCCCATCTTGACACCTCTGAATGTCATGATTTCAATTATTCCTAAAACCAAATTAACTTGCATTTCATTTCCTGATGAATTCTTGTTTCCCAGCAGATAATTTAAGAAACTGCCTTGCTTTCCTGTTTGCATTAAGCACATGCACACTTTCAGAGCAGCAGGAATTCCACCAATGCCGAGTAAAGGACTCTCAAATCCAGACCTGATTTTGTTCTCTTTCCTTGTGTCAGGTCATTTCAGAAAGTTCTGATTTGTGCATCCATTGGAAGGACAGAGTCTGTGTGTAGCATTTCTGAGGGTGAATATCAAGTGTGTCTGAGACCCCAGGGTGGAAACACATAATTGATGTTTATGCTACTGTGCCAGCACGACCTGGAGTACAAATGTGACGCTGAGTCACACACGGACATCAAGCAGGAAGCAGTTCTCTGCCAGAGCTAAAGCAGACCTGCAGGAAAATTGAATAATCTCCTTTATCCAGACCAAAAAGAGTGGGTTTTATATTTGTTTTGGGGTTTTTTGTTTATTTGGTTTTGGTTATTGTTTTGTTTCTTTTCTGTTTCTGTTTCTGTTTCTGTTTCTGTTTTAATAAAAATAAAAATTAGAAAATACCCCATTGGGCTAAAATCCTTTAGCAGACTTAGACAGACGTGTCATCAAATTTAACACATACCTTCACTCAATGATTGCAATAATGTAGCTTTAAATTATTTTCATAGACTTTCACCATCTTTCCTATTTCAAACAGCTGGTTTCAAAGTTTCCTTGTGAAGTCAAGGACAATGTTGAAATTTCCCTTTGTAAATTAGCCAACATTATATGTTTACATTAAACACGTAAGTACAAAATTAATAGGACTGGAAGATTTCACTAATCTTCTGAAATGTTCTAAAGGTCTTTTTAAAAAGTAAATAAAAGAAGTCCATCATCAAAGCCAGAATCCAAGTCAGTGTAGTGTTTTATGTGAACACAGCTCATATCTGATTGATCTCATTCAGGAAAGAATCATCAGCTGAAAAAATGGGATTATTTGGAGCTGTGATATCTATTGCTGTGTTCAAACTGACACAGAAGGAGATTAATTTTTTTAACTCCCATTGGCAACCGTGCCACTGTGTCACTGCAGATCAGCCATGCTGGGATTTATTTTTGTGCCCCTAAGATAAATTTCATCTCTTACATAACGAAAGAGTGAAAAGGAGAAATCGGATGGTGGAATATCTGACCTACAGGGCAAACAGACAAACTAAAATCCAATCAAGTCTTCATTGGGACTGAAAGCCAAGACCTACATTAGCTCTGCTCACCCCTGAGGGATTTCTGGTAGCCTCCAGCTGGAATTATGGGACCATACAATTCCTACCTTAGCATGCTGATATTTCCCCAAGGTTCTAATAATTTTTATGTTTTTACAAGTTCTAGAAAAATCCTGTTTTCCATGATTTTATCTCTGTTTACCCTGATTTTATCTCTGTTTACCTTGCTGGGAAGGCAATCCTTTGGCATTCAGAAGCAGAACAATATTTCATACTTGGACTACTTGATGGCTCCCTCCGTGATGATCTGCAGAGTCTTTGTTCTGTCATTTAAATAGTTTTGGAATGTTTTCTGAAGTGATAAATGCTTAATGAAGGAAAGAATCTTTCTTAGTGACGTCATGTGAGGGATAGAATTGCTCATTTTAATAGAGAAGGTTAGGAAATTCCTATTTGGTGTTTTCCAACAAAAGCAGAAAAATGCCCAATAGTTAAAGAACTTACAGGAATTAAGGGAAGAAAACCTCAAACGACAATTCAAACAGGTTTGGAAGCACCTTTTCTCTCTCCTGTTTGCTGTCATTTGGGAATGGAGCAGGACAGATATTAAATGAACGTGAACATTTGGAGTTTTTTCCTCCCAATCTGCAGACTCAGCCCTGGAAGAGTGGAATTGATTGGTGCTTTTTAGCTGCAGTGGCAGGACAAGGGACAATGGCCTTAGACTGGCAGAGGGAAGGTTTAGATGGGATATGGGGAAGAAATCCTTCCCTGGGAGGGTGGTGAGCCCTGGCACAAATGCAAAGCAGCACAGGGAACCTTCCTTCCTGTCCTTCCTCCTGTCCTTCCCAGGGACAGCTGGGAAGGGATTTAATCCATCCCAGTGAGCTCAGGGCCCTGCCTTAGCTGTGCATTAGGATCTACAGGCATAAAAGGCCTTAAAAACTTCATCAGAGATGTTGCAAAGACTGTTTTTCCTATGATTATTTCATATTATTCTATTTTTAAAAACTCCTATTAAAAGCCTTTTAAAAGGTCTTAGTGTATATATATATAAACATGAGACATATTAGATATTGAGAGGAAAGCTAAAAGTGCAGAATTCTGGTGGCAGCCAATGTTATAACCCAAAATATAAAAAAGGCCAAAACAAGGAATCCAAACCCAACATACATACAGTAATGAAACAAATTCTCTCTTCCAGAAAAATTACCAAACTACCATAATCTTTCAATAAGGTTAGAATCCCAGCTCTGAGGTGGCAACCCAAGCAGTTTTCAATTGATTTTTATTAAAATTAAGGAATTCATAAGATACTATAAGTTCCCTAGAGAAGTGGGAGTGGGTGAGTTGTTTGGTTTATGGGTTTTTTTTTTCCTTTTTGACAATTGGGAATAAGATATTTTTTTATGTCTGCATAAAACATAAATTAACTGTAACATTCTTATAAATAACAAAATTCTCAAAGGTCTCTCAACAAATTGCTTACAAAATGCAATTCTTAGAAACCAGTATATTAGTAATTTATGCTCGGGTCCTATGGGCTTTTCTGTTTGGTGGTTAATTTAAAACTTTTTACCCCCCTAGAAAAATAAATTAAAACCAAAAATTAATAAAAAGTTCTTCTGTTTTGCCTGGAAACAGATTTGCAAAGTTTGCATACAATCTGACAGAGAAAAACATTTGGTTTGAAAAGTAGCATCATGTAATCAACATTACATTAATGCAAGTGAGAAATGCAATAATTCTTTTACAAGGTTTGACCAGAAGTGGCTTAGCAAGCAGAGATATTTAAAAGGAAAAAAAAAAAAAAAAAAACCACACCAAAACTGGGAAAAACACTGCTATGGTAGCAAAGCTTTTGTTGAGAAAAGAAGGAAGGAAAGAAAGAAGGAAGGATGGGAGAACACTGAGGAAATGGTGCTTGAAAGTTCCTTCCAGCAGCCCTGCAGCAGCTGGATGAGGAGGAGGAGAGGAAGAAAAGAATTCCTGGCTATAAAAATAACAATTATCCACTCCTCCCCTCCGGATCCTCCCCAGAAGAAGAAGGAGAAAGGCACTAAGGAGAAATAGCTGATAAGTGGGAGTATCACTTACACACTGTTGTACCTAAATATGTGAAGAGCCAGGGACCAAAGAAGACAATCCTAATTAATTTCACTCTAAAGCATATAATTTCCAAAGAAGCCCAACATTAGTCATGTTCTGTTCTGTGTTGTTCTGAAGTTATTTCAGCAGATGTGCTCTTGCACTGAAAGGCAACTGATTTTTGAAAATTTCAATGTATTCCAGAATGATGATATGAATATAATATATAATTACTTTGCATCAGAGTTTTTTCTTCTGCTGTTAAACAGAAGTTATGCACTTGTAAATCAAGCCAGTAAAATAAAGTTCTATCTGGTAATTAAGACTCCATGTTTTTCATGCTTAATAATCCTACTGTTTCTCCTGTTTTCCCCCCAAATTAATTCCATGTTGATGAATGTGTCCTAAAAGGAGCACCTTCCAAGACAATCAATTTCAGAGCCACTAAAATACAAAATAGAACAGGGTTGGTAGACTACATATCTACAAAGAGAAGTGAAAAATTGGGATTCTCATCCATGTCATCCATAGCAATTTGCACAGACCACAATAAATAGAACCTGAGTCCTTAAAAAAAAATTACAGCCACAATCTTATCACCATCAATTGCTGTAGAGGTACATATTAGAAAGACTAAAAATTTACACAGCCTCTCTCAGTTCATTCAAGAGATGCTTTTCTACAGATTTAAAAACTGATAACTAGTTCTTCATAATTTCCTTAATAAGGCAGAGATGAAAAACTGTTGCTTCAGTTGGCAAAAATAATTAGGCCTGGGTGTTCTCCCTGAAGGTTTGGGCAAGATTTCCCTACCAAAATTAAGCCCAAGGGAAGAAGTGGTGCATTAGAAATTGAAAAGATCAGGTCCAAATTATCATTTTGCCTTTTTTTTTTTTTTAATGCATCATGTAAGCAAGGGGTTTTTGTAAATGCATAACTGATAAATCAAAATGCTGGTTTAGGAAAAAAAGGTGGCTGGGATGTCACTGTGGTGTCCCACAGCAGGGGGACATGGAAAAGTAGAGTGGGACGAGTACCAGAGCTACGGCTTTCCAGCTATAGCTTTAAAGATGTAAAAAGAGATAAACTTTTTACCTCCATAAGAATTGATTCTGTTGCCTCATGACCAACTTTCTGCCCCTCTTCCCTTCATCCCTCTTCATCCTCCTTGGCTGAGTAGACTTTGTGCTTAAACCAATTGCCACACAGACCTAATTATGAAGGAAACTCAGCTTGATCTTCATAACTGACAGATTGTTTGCCAAAGGAGCATAAACATCTCTATATTAGTCTCATTTCCAGGGAATTTGAGGGCTCTTTTGGAGTATTTGGAATTGCTGTTCAAAGCATCTCAAGCCTCTGCCTGCATTATTACAGGGTAATTCCTGCTCCTTCCTGTGCAGGCACTCAGGAGTTTGTGGAAGTCAAGGTGCAAGAATCCGAATGTTCCTTTGGAGCGTCTGGTCCTGCTTTTTCTTTTTTACAGAGCTGATCCAGTGCAATATTGTAAAATTAAGGTGTCCCTTTGATTCATAACTCAGTGAGTTCAGAAATATGATAAAGCTCACACTCACCTGAATTTTCATTTCCAGTAAAACAAAAGGAAAGGAACACAAGGCATCCTCTCTATCTGCACTAAATAATAAGCTTCATACTTTTGCAGTGTTGCAAATTCAGCAGTGCTTGAGAAAACAAAGGTTAGATTTGTTATTGAACTTGTTTCTGGATTAAAAGTTTTCTCAGAGAAACAACAGAGTAATTTACAAAAAGTACAATGAAATAAAGAAAAATAGAGGAGCTAATATATTTCTTTTTCAATAGCATTACAAGAAAACACATCAGTGAAACAGGTGATATTGTATTTTAATAATACCATGGAATTGTCTGGAGGAGACAGCCATAGAGATATTTATTAATATCCAGTAATAAACCAAATGCAAAGAGCAAATGCTGCTGGTTTTATCTTTGCAAGAAGTCATGTTAATTTTATTGGGAATTGCTTAAAGAAATCAGAGGGAATTCATAACCTAAAATTAAGTTTTAACATTCAAGGGGTCACAGAATTTTAGATGACCTTGTAATTGCAGCACTGGACTCCAGAAAATACTCAGATTTAAAAACATGAAATCTTATACTGTCAAAAATAGTGCAGAATGCAGCTACAAAATATAGAGATGGAAAACTGTAACTAGGAAATCTGGGAGGTGGGTTTTTTGCTTCTTCTTTTTTCCAAGAATAGCTGTAAAGATAGAAGAACCTCTGATTTTATTTGACATGTGTCAGCAGCATAAAAATGCCCAAATAAACCAGACAATCATCACTCATGAAATGTCAGTCTGCTCTAGGCACATTTTTTGGAAAACTTCTTTCACATAAGCTTGAAGTGAATATTTACTTATGGTAACCTCCAGATTAAAATATTTTCAAATTGCTTGAAAACAAAAAAACCCAACCAAACAAACAAACAAAAAACAAACAAAAAAACCACCCAAAAACAAACAAACAAAAAAAGCATTTAAATCCTCTCAAAAATCTATCTTGAAAAATGTCTTGTTTCAGAAAGAAAGGAGTTCAACAGCAGAAAAGGAAAGTTATGCAACGTAAATTTACATACCTGAATAAATGATCTCTAGCATATGAAAGAGGATGGAGGAAATCTCAAAGCTGATAATATCATTAAAAATGTTACCACAGCTATGGAGAGTTTAACATAATGGCTAGAAGTACCTAGAACCCAAAATATCCTCCAATTTTCAATATACACTCAGTGAGACATTGACTGGTTGAACTTCAGCACTGTATTAAATCAACTATGGACTCCACAGCACTAGAAAAATCTGCAAAATATGAATTCCTTTTAGCAAAAAACAACCCTTCTTATCACAGTGGTGGTGTGTAGAGAGTCCTTACACGTCCTGCTCTCAGAGGCTTGCAACTCAAGTTGCAAAAGTTGGAACTAACTATTTAAAAATTGGGATTGACTACTTAAAATTGGAATTAACATCAAAATTGGATTAACTGGCCCATCCAACCTGGCCCTGGACACTCCTTGAGTATCTTGAATTGGTTTGTGATTCAGTGTATCAATTTACCTATTTTTGTCGTCAAATGTGGCCAATGAATGTCATAAAACATTTATTGCTAATATGGTTATTGATATTTTTCCTAGAAGATTAAATTAATTGCAATGGATTGATGCATTACAAATCAATGCATAGGGAGATATTGTTAAACAAAAAAAAAAAACAGTGATGATCTAAAGACTGTTAATTAATTGGGGAAAAAAAGGCAGAAGTCCTTGAAGCCATAAACTATATTTGTTTATAATATCTGTTATCTCTTCAGTGTGTTTCTTATTCAAGAAGAGAAAATTAACTTGCCAGTCCTTGACCTGATTTTGTTCCCTGTCCATTCCTGTACCTGTGTGTGTAAATAGACTTAACAGGGTCTTGATCTGAAGCCTGGATGGTTGCAAGGTTAGGGCTAAAGACCAAAATTAACTTTGGATTTCTAATTTCTGTACCAGTCTTCATCCAGCAATTAGGAAGCAATCCTTTGTCTATCAAAGAATCAAAACCAAAAGAATATCCTTTCCTTTAAATCTGGTCTAGGTACGCAAGCAATTAAAAATTCAGTATGAACAGAGCTGACAACTGAAATTCTTTCTTCTGGGCATTAAACTCCAGTGGAATATACAGGAAACCATAAACAAATAAGCAAATAAATATATCATATATAAATGTATAAATATTATTTAACAGTGCAGATATCACATTTTGAAGGAGAGGCTTCCAGAGTATGTAGTCATTTTCCTGCTTGATTATCCAATGCCATCCATAAATGGCCATGACATGCTGCTTCTTCTGCACTGGAATGAAGAGGGTGAAATAAAATTCTGCTTATTTTCCTCATCATCAAAATGTGAAAGATTTTTTTTTTTCTACTAGTGAGGCAGTTTGTGTCACTGCCAATTATAATTAACATTTCATTAACTTTATAAGTGACATTTTGGTATGTTTTCTTGATATTAAGGACTTACATGGTACAGAACTTCTGTAACAGCCCTTTTAAAAAAATGTTATTTTGAGTCAGAAAATGCTATACTTCAAAATGACATTGGCAAAGAGAGAAAACAAATCTGGAGAGAAATGTAAGATTTTGGAATATGTTGTGAAAAGCTCTCAGCATCCTGAGCTATCTCCTGGGTGGACATGGTTGGGTTCCTGTCCTTTTCAGTCTGGAGAAGGCTTAAATTTATTTTGATGCAAGTCTTTATCCCAGTACCCCACTCCCCTGTTTTCATGTCAATCCATGAGCTTTTTCATCTTATTTTCTACCCTGTCCTGTTGAGGGAGAGAGAGTGCAAAAATTTGTCCAAAAAAAAAAAAAAAAAAGTGATTAGAGATGACAATGTAAATGTGATATTTGGAGCACAAAAAGGCTCTATAAAAAAAGATGTAAGAATAGAACATATAATATGAGTTTTCATTGGGTTTGGAGAGATCTTAATTAAAAAAAATATTTAGAGTGTCCTGGAGCTCCCATTTAAATGGAATCTAGTCAGTCTAAGTGGCACAGGCATGAGGAGGCTGGGGGACAGTCTCTATACAGATCTATACATTTATAGAGCAAACAGACACCAGAATACTGATGGAGTATAAGGGGCAGAGCAGCATTCCAAACTAAAATAATAATAATAATAATAATAATAATAATAATAATAATAATAATAATAATAGTAATAATAGCTATTATTATTATTATTAAGAAAAGAATATATAATGTAGCTATAATTATATTAATAATATGATTATAATCATACTTATGTAATTATCAATTAGTATTATCAATATAAATATCAATAATACTATGCATTATTATTTATATAATATATTATTAATTGTAATAGTTTAATTATCTAATAATTATATTGATATAAGTATAATTAATATTATAATGTATAATAATAATAATAATAATATCTATGTAAGTAGCTATTTTGTTAAATAATCTTCAGTGAACCCTCCTCCTATAAATTGCTTTAACTGCCATATTTCCCTCAGTACACTGTTGATATCCAAGGCATCTATGACAAGGAAATCCAAAATATATTCACAGGTTATTTCCTTTTCATTGGTTCTGGAACTTGTATGCTGTGGATTCACTGCAAGATTTCTATTTCTTAGAATATAAGAAACACTGAGAAATAGGTCCCTGTTCAGTTTCTGTTTGAGGTTTTGCTAATGTCTTCTCCACAGTTTCCTTTATAGCTCTCCCAAGCAGAAGAATCTCAGTTTATTTAATGTATGCATTTGCAGAATTAAATAGATTAAATTTTATTCTTGAAGTCATATTTATTCCTGTTCTACACTCATTATTTTTACCTCTTTTATTCCCCTGTGGTTTTACACAGTGGTACAAAGATATCTTCTCTCTTGTTCTCTTATTCTTTTCCTAATTTTTCTCATAATACCTGCTTGCTGAACTCCCTCTAAAGCTGCTATTTCCATATAATTATTCATTATATGATTTCAAGAGCACTTTTGTGAGCACTAACACTGGTTTAGAGCCTACTTCCTGTGCTGGCAGAGCTGTTTTTCATCAGCTGAACCCCTCTTGCCACATTTTTGTCCACACAGCCCTGTGGAAGCTCTCTGAAGGAGGTCACTGATGGATTCACTCTCTGCATTAGGAAAGTTTGGATCACCCAGCCTTTGCCACCACTGTGGTAGCTTTTATTTTGCATGGAGACTAATTAGACAACTGATTTATATGGGTGAATTCCTGTTGCAGACCTCCTAGGACCCTCTTTGGACACTCCAATTCTGGGGACTTCCTCAGAGTCACTTCAGCAAAAACCAAAAGTTCTGTTTTAACCAAAACTTCTGTCCAGTGCCCTGCTAAGAGGGTCCAGTGTAAGAGACAAACTTGCACATTTTGAACCCTGTTTGTACTCTTAATACGTTGTTATTTCCCTCTACCAAGTTTATTCACATGTATCCATTTATACTTTACATTTTATATTTTATATATTTACAATTTCATGCTTTATTGCTGGTAAATGAAGCGTTACTGCATTTTTCTTTATCATCACAAGGATTGAAAGGAAATTTACCCTGAAATCTTAAGGTAGATTTGGGGGTTTTGGACTAAATTATGTTCCCCCTCCTTTCCTTCTGCAGAAAAGAAAATCTGATACAGGAGGCCATGTAATGGTGCATTAGATAACAGCAGGATCAGCATAGCTTTCCCCTGAAGTTGAATAAAAAGTTTTTTCCTTCCCTGTAATCTTTAATAAACCATCAGAGCAGCAGGATCTATGAGAACCATTCCAGGCAATTCTAACTTGCTGCATATTTTCAAAACAAAACCTGAGATGCACTTAGAAATAGCATTTCTTGAATGGGAGAGCAATTATTTTTTTCTTTTGTTTCACAGAATTGTCGAATCTCAGAATGGTTTGGATTGGAAGAGACCTCAAAGCCCATCCTGTTCTACCCCCTGCCATGGGCAGAGACACTTTCCACTAGACCAAGTTGCTCCAAGCCTGTTCCAACCTCATTGTAATTATTTAAAACCAAATTAATTACTAATGAGATTTTCCTCTTTTCTTTCCCCCCTGTCTTCATCTTGCATGATTTCACTTCTCACACCTGCTGTTTATTCTGTATTTATGTTTGTCATTTTCACCTTACATTGATCATAGGAGCACGGATTTTTTATTCCCTTAGTAGTAGTTCACTGGGCTAGGATTTGAAGAATGTGATTAAATTCTCTTTCCATTAGCTGACACCTGCATTATGTTTTCCCTTGGGTTTACCCTGCTTTTACTCAGTCATTTCTCAGGTATTTCGGATTTCCATTGCTGGCAGCTTTCATACTGTTGCTTGCCACTCACTAAGGTGAAAGTCATTCATAATGATGAGAATGATCTGATGCTCTCTTTGCTGTGAGCATGGCTGGGGTGTGTGCCAGTGGCAAAGGATGTCATTTCCCCCACGAAGACAGTGCCCTGGTGGAAGGGGCTGCCCAGGGATGTGGTGCCACCTCCATCCTCACGGGTTTCCCAGCCCTGAGCCGCCTGGGGTCATGGATATTCTCAGTTCAGTCAGAGAGAAAAAGAGAAAGATTTCTGCCAGGCTAATCCTGGGAAAATGTCCGAGAGGAATGTAAACTGTCTGTTATCTTGCTTTCCATTCATATTGTCTATAGATGTGTTCTACCACACTGACCTAAGTCCAGTGTACCAATCAGGTGAAATGTTTTTACTCTAAGACCAATGGAATGAATGTTCATGATGTTCTCTATAAAAGAGAGAAGTGCTTTTGAATAAACGCTCATTTGCCTTCTGAAATCGTGCGAGTCATTTCACCCGTCCCTGGCTCAACAGCGTCATCGGGTGACCCCAGTGCTGTGAGCACAAGGTTGGACAGGACCTCCCGAGGCTCTTTCCAGCCT
Organism: Vidua macroura; assembly: GCF_024509145.1. NCBI lineage: Eukaryota > Metazoa > Chordata > Aves > Passeriformes > Viduidae > Vidua > Vidua macroura. The sequence continues at coordinate 6,827,446 of NC_071579.1, forward strand.
GAATTATCCATGAGCCCACGACATCTTCCTTTTACAGCACAGTGCAGCTATAAGACAAATACTAGACCACATCCCTATACACAAGGAAGAGAAAAGAAAGAGGGAATTCAGACAGTATTAACATAATGGGTTTCAGTTTCGAGCAGAGATCTTTTCCAGTTGATAAGAGATGAGGAAGGATCACAATATGCACAAAAAAAAATATTATTATTTCTGAATAGAAACAAGAAATTACAGATGTGGAACTTCAATCACCAGAAAGCCCGAAACACCAAGTTTTGCTGTTGTAAAACAAATTTGTAAATTCAGTCATCAAATTAAACTCCACACCTAGCTTGATGTTTTGTCTTTGATAAATTGGAATGTGATTTGAATACTGGTTTTTATTTTCTTAAGATTTCTGTTTTTGTTATAAATGGAAACAATGCAGGAAAAGGACTCCAGGACATGAAGGATTAATCCTACCTCACCTACTCTGACCAGAAGCATTTTTTGATAAATTAATTTCCGTGAGCCGTTAAAGCCTTGCCCCTTCCCATAAACTGTATTGGAACTGATCTCTAATTATGGGTTATGTGTCCAGCCAGCTCTGATCTTCTTTCAAATACCAAATCCTTCAATAACATTTATCCACATCAAACATCTTATGTTTAATGATGACAGCAATGATGAAATCATTCATCAGAATCACTTTTCAAGTTGTGATAAAATCAGTATTAAAGCACTGGTGATCTGTACTTTAACAGCTTTCAGGTGGAAGAAAGAAGGATTTTGAAAGTCATACTGAACATGTGCATACAAAATAATACAGAATACTCATTAAATGCCTCCAAACTCTTACTGTATTGATTAGCAGTCAAACTGCCAGGGATCTGACCTATTTGCTCTTCTACATAGCACCCTTCTGACATTTACTGTAAGGAGGAGAAATGTACCTCCTCTTCCAGTAGGATCTGGTAGCAAATTAGGAAAGTCAGAGCAGGAACAAAGAAAGCAAGAAACTGGGAGTGGTGACAGACATATCCTGGTTTGCTCTTGGCTCATTTAAAAAATATTAATTAATTATTATTAAATTATCAAACATGCTATTTAATTATTATTAAATTATCAAACACAAGGTATTCTTTTATGCATTCTTCAGATCATGGAAATGAGAGATGAGACAGTTGCACTTTCAGCTTTTGCTGTCTCTGGGTGGTTACACAGCAGGAAATGCTTCAGAAATGCTTTCTGAGCCTTCTCCTCAAATCACACCACCTGTGGATCTCCACGGGTGAGGCATCATCACTGGGAGCTGGTTGTATGTAAAACAGGGAGGGGCTGGCCCCACTCCTGGTTTTCCAGAAGAAGAGGGTGTGACAGGATCCACATCCATTGTGAATGACAGTTTAGGAGCCATAAAACCATCCAAAGCTGCTGTTCACATCAAGCATTTCCCCTCCCAGCGTTGAACTGCACATTTCCTTCTCTGTCAGGTCAGATATTTTTGCCCTGGCATTAAAGGAAGAGCAGTGGGATTCCAGTTAACAGAGCACCCTCTCAATTGCACTGCTCACATTAAACAAGCACAGGGATTGATGCAAAGGAGCTGCTCAGACCAATGAGTCAGGCACTCCTGGTAAGGCATGAAATTGTTCTATCACAGGCTGGAGTGTTCTCTCTGTACTGCACATGTAAAAGTACATTAAATTGGGACTATTGTACTGTGACATTTCTATTCCAGACAATTGCCAGTTAAATCAATGCACATTTTATCATGTCTTTGAATGTCTAGAAATAGTTTGGTCCACAGTGCCTTGTCAAACACTTCGGCATGAACATTTTCTCAGGAGGGCTCTGTAATTCTGCACAGCTAACCCAGACTGTGGTAACAAATTCCTGACCCTTCTGGGTCAGAAATATTGTTATTCTCACACAGCTGCTGCTCCGGTGCGGGAGGAATTCAGGAGTACTCCGTAATTCCTACCAGCAAGAAAAAAAGTGGAGTAAAGCTCTTCCCAGCCCTTTACCAGCACTGGAGTACACATGGCCTGGCAAGTGGGCTGCAGAATTCAACATCGACTTCTGACAGCAGAACTGGAGTAAAATCTGATTGAGATGAATGAGAATTTGGGACTTCACCACTCCTTCATCTGGGTAAAAAAGCAGAAGCAGGGCAGACATGAATTCTTGATCCTCATCTCTATTTAGGCCTGAATCAGAATGAAAAATAAAACAACAAATATTAAATCACATTTCTTAAGTAAAGCCAAAACACTGACATTATAGAAAATGCCAAGCCCAAGATATCTGCAAAATGTGGAGTTCAGGTGGGTCTCACTCTCTTATATTTTCTGTCATTTGATTTCAGAATTTAAAACCACCGTGCAAGCACAGATCTAAAGCCTAAGAGTTGAAGGACACTGACAGGGTGGAAGCAGGCTGTTAAAATCAGAAATTGCCATCTAACTTGCAGTAATCATGTGAGCAACCCAAGATTAAATAGAACTGGCTCTTGTTCTCCAGCTCAACACTTCTCTGGCTGTTTGATATCCTAGGAGTAAATACAGCCTTTAAAAATCAAACAGAACTAATTTATTAATGTATTCTTAGCACTTTAAGAATGATTAATGGTAATTTTCTAGTTTTACACTGCCAATGTTTAGCAGAAAGCTATTAGAAAATCAGTGCATAATGACACTGCTGAGGTATTTACTCTTTTAACAGCAACACTGGAGAGAAAGATTCTGGACTCAGATTTATACACATGTGGCAATTAGTTGTGAAGTTTGGGAGAGAAATAGCTGGGTTTTTTTTTTCCTTTTGAAGAAATGTTTTTAAAGAAATGGAAACAGTATTTTCTGGGAGGAATGCAGCTACTTTTTGAAGCTACAGAAATTCTCACATAATCCAGGAGTGGTGGGAAATTCATATAAATGTGAATACAATATTTACTATTAGAGATCACAACAAGGCATCCAAAGTTCTTAGAAGTTTTCTTCAATGTCAACAGCTTTTAATAAGCTTGGACTTGGCAATCTTGGAGGTTTTTTCCAGCTTTAATGCTTCTGTGATTCTGTGAGAATGAAAGGATGCCAGATCTCAATGCCAGTCACTCATGTTGCCCACCAACCAATTAGGTGGATAAAAATTGAGACATTTCCTCTCTTCTCCACAGTCTAACAGTCCCCAAATGCTTCTCTGGAAGATTAAAGTAACCAACTGTCTTGAAGGTGTTTCTTGGCCTTGGCAAAATATTAAGAATATCACAAAATTACCCCAACACAGTTGGAGTCCTAGCACTCCTCTTCATCCCCTTTGCAAAAAAAAAAAACAAAAACAAACAACCCAGGAGCCAATAGTGGAGCATGAGCACATCCAAGTGACACCAGTCAGTGAAAAAAGACAATGAGCATGAGAAAATAATCCTTGATTTGTGTTTAAGGATACTTAAAAACAATTGACATCACGAGTGCAGAATGGGAGCAGCTGACTGAAGCCAGTTTTTAAGGAAGGGATCTTTGGGTAATGGGATATTTATATGACTCAATTACAGTGTGCCCTTGCTCAAAAATTGGATAAAAGTAAAAATTAGGACATGGAACAGATTTATACAGGTTTCCTTGGGCTTCTTTTCCTTATTTGTTCTTGATGGCTCTGTGGCTTTATTGTCAGTCCAAGCTGAAATGAATAATTCCCAATCCAAACAGGAGATAATAGTGTCGTGGTCATGGAAAGGCAGACACACAGACACCATCCTGGAAATATAAAGATGAATTCTGAGTGTCCATGAAGCAGCTCAAATCCACAGCTGAACAACTGTGGAATATCTGGAGAAAATACAGCTGGGGACACTAATAATGGTCACAGGTCTGGAAAACACAACTCAAAAGAAATGACTGCAGAAAATGAGAAATTTAGGGAATGGCTGAAATGATTTTTAAGACTCCTCAGCTACGTTTGCTGGAGAAAGAAGAATTCATTTTTCTGTATGCACATAACCAGAAAAAAAGGAAATTTGGAATGAGAAAGGTGCAAATGAGGCATTAAGAAAAACAAACAAAAAGAAGTCCACAGTTCTTTATCAGAGAGGGTCACTAGCAAGGAGTAAGTTACCTGGTGATTGTGGACTCTATTTTCCCTGGTCTGATGAATTACACTTACTTAGACTTGACCACTCTAAGTGTAGTGAAAATTATTTAGGCCAACTGGGCAGAAATAAATACTGTGCTTTCATAAGCACAAATTCTTTGTTCATCTTTAACCAGGGAATGGAAAAAATCTGCAGGGAACAAGCAGAAACTGCAAAAATCAGAGAACAAAGAGGAGAGAGGGAGTGAAACTCCACCTCGAGTGTGGTCAATATAATGTGATTCTTAAGAGAATAGAACACCTTTCTGTTGTGTCCTTCTGCAGTGCCCAGCACAATTAATTCCTAATTGAAGGAAACAGTCACTAAATAAATGCAAACCTGGGTCCTGCTGGATGTGTTCATTCTACAGGCTGAGAAATTGCAGGATGAATAATGTGTTTTGTAATTTCCTTTTGGCCAAAAGGATGGAATTTGATTTAATGCTTTTTTTTCCCTCTCTGTTGAATGACAGAAAAATCCTGGTAAATGCTGTCAAAGTATTTCAAGTCTCATTAAGCACTTGTCTACTGCAAGGAGGGTCTTTATGTGTTGTCACAAAAGAGTGACACTTCTGGACACTGGATTTCCTAAACCAAGAATGAAATGACAAGATTACTTCAGTTGGAATGGAGTTTTATACCCTTTACTTTTGAATAATGGCAGTAACTTTGAATTGTGAATATTAGGATGGCAATATTCAGGTTTCTTTACCTTTGTTTTCTATCCATACATATAGACGAAATCTAGCTCTTCACTATTCAAGCATTCCAACAATTTTTCTTCAGAGGAACAAATCCATCATTTGCACTGAAGAAATTATAGTAATTCAATGGAGAGTATCAATAGCTGAAAAAAAAAATACCGTCTGTTAGCATCCACAGCTCCCACCCCTGTAAAACTTGAAAAAGCTCAGGGAAGTTGCCAGAAATGTTTCCTTAGACCTCAAAGGCATGCGAACAAAATATATGTAATAATTGCCTGGCAGAACTAGGAATGTAGACACATTTATAACTTGCAGCAGCAGAACAGAATACCTAATAAAAACCTGTTCTGGAAGATATTTTTAATGAAGCTGATCATCAGCACTGGTCTCTGGTAACAATTAAGAAAAAATTGCAACAGAAGGAGGAACTTGCAGTGTTACAACAAAAGAACATGATATAATCTTTCTCTCCCTCTGTGTTCCCAAAAGGAAACAAATAAAACGATGAATTTCACAGAACACTTACAGATTTTCTGTTCTTTGTGCAAAATATGTGTCACTTTGTAAATGAGAATGACAGTCTGAAAGTTCCTTTTTCTGCTACACATGATCTTGCTAATTTGTGATCCATAGTTCAGGCACTTGTGATTTTACATTCTTCCCAGTTCAACTGAAACACTTGCACACTTTTATGGCTGTTCACTGTTGATAGCAGCATTTTTTGCAAGGATGGAAAATTCTGAGATGCACCCTTTTAATCCCTACACATAGAAACATTTGCAGAAAACCAACCAATAAGTACTGGAACAACAACTCAGTGAAGCTGGATTATCTTTAAGGTCCCTTTCAACCCAAACCATACTGTGATTCTGTGAAATGGTTCACAGATAAAACATTCCTGCTTTATTCCACTTCCTTATTAGCCTGGTACAACATTCCTGCCTCTCTGGAAACCTTCACTGCAGTTTTGGATGCCTTCAGACTGGTGGGTTGAGCTTTCACTGCACTTTTGGTTTTTAAGTATTCCTAATTTTTTAATTTCCTACTACCAGATTCTCACAGAGCCCTTCTCCATTGTTTGAAATGTTAATTTTATTAATAAGTGTTGGATGATGCGCACATGCAGTGCATGACATAAGTAGAAGATTAGTGATTGTTAAAAATAATTTTAAGACATGGTAGTTGAAAACAAATGGCTTCACTTTCATTCTAATTGATGTAATCCATTACCAGGGTGCAACTTCTATCCATGACTGCTTCTAATTAGCAGTCTGCCTAATTAAAAGTGCACTGATAACTTCTCCCTGGGATCTCCCTTGCTCAAGTCCATCCATGCTGAGTGACACAAATGAAACATAGACAGTGGGAATGGAACATTTCAAATATTTAGAAGACAATTTGTGTTGGGGGAAATAATGGTGGGTGGATTTTCCACTGTCTGGAAGCAAAGAAAAACAGAACGTAAAGACTCTTTTATTCCTCTGGCTACCAGGCTGTCAGAGAATGATTAAGGCCGAAAAACAGATCATTGAGTCCAAATTAATGCAACACTGAACCATGAAAGGTCTGAAGGCTTGAGGTTAAAATCAGCCTCCATAAATGAACAGAGTGTTGTTGAATTACTAACGTTGTACTGCAAGCAGAGCCAAACTCACATTAACTCCCACAGGCCTCTAAATACACCAGGACTTGGAGCATTATGAAGACATCCTGCCTTTAATCCAAGATAAACCAACCCAGGACTCTCCAAATGCAGGGATTCTGAGATGAAGGATCTGACTGCACTTGTGTCATTTTGTGTTTGACTCCTCTTCTCTTGTATTCCTTGGCAGTATTTCCTTCCTGTTGATGAGTCCCTACTGAGCATTCTGAGCCTCTCCAAAAGGCTGATCAGTGGCCACCTAAATGGCTGGAGCAGGGAACAGAGATAGGAAATTCCATCAATCTTAATTCAGGATGGAAACTTGTAGTCCCATGTGGCATTCACATCCTCTGGACAGAGAGGCATAATTGTCTCCCAGGAGAAGCACAGACAGAAGAAGAGAAACCAATCCTTATCTCTGTTCCTTTGTTTTCCCCATGTGGAATGTGGTATGGAGATTGTTCACCTGCAGTGATTGCTGGATTGGATTCTGGGGAAGGGTGTTTGGGTTCAGTGACCAAACGGATCCAGCTGTGGCTCGGGCTCTCAGCAGGCAGTCACGAGTTTTTTAGGTAGATAGATAAGTAAGTAAGTATGCATGTAGAATGGGATAAGTTCTCTTTAAATAGCATATTAATGTAACATAGTATAGTTTTAATAAAGCTATCCTTCAGCCTTCTGATCTAGAGCCAGACATCATCATTTCTTCCCTGAGTCAGGGTTGCTATTTTTACTATAGTGCCACTCCAGCCAGGGTGCTAAAGGTGCAGGAAAGGAAAAAGGAAAAGTGTATATTGCATGGGTTTGTCATTTGTTCATTCTGAACATTAATAAGGTCAGCACCAAAGTGAGCACAGCCCCCATCTGTGTCCCTCTGTAGATCCAGGAGGTTGGGAAGCTCAGAAATGCTCTGAACTGAACTTGTTACCAGAGACACAGATTTTCCTCCAGGGCTTTGCAGAAGCATTCCTACAGTGACTACTAAAATAATTTCCTTATTATATTTTGATCCATTTAGCATCCCTGAAGGCAGCAGAAATTAATCACAGCTCAGGTGACAATAATGAATTATCTCTACTTCCCTGAAAGGACCAAGCAACAACCTGTCTCCAGTGGTCTCCTGAGCTCCCCACAGACAAAGTCCCAACCAGGTGACCCTCAACAATTTTATGAACAGTGAAGGCACCAGAACAAAATCAGATGCTTTGCATCTAGAGTTGATTCAACAATTGGATAAGAATGAATTTAAAAATCCCTTGGAGAGCTTATAAACATCTGGACACTCATACTCCCTATTTTACTTTTTTTATAATTAATCATGATTAATGAATAAGCAAGAAAATGTCTGGATTTAGCACCTGAATAGCATCAGTAGCAAATATTTAACTCATAAAGTTTCTTGCTTTCTTCTACTTTCAGTCTTATCCTATTATATCTTTATTCAATTATAGTTGAAAAAGCTTTAAATCCAAGTTCAGACAGTATTTTTGAGCCTATGGATTAAAAAATGTATTACTTACTGCAGTATTTTCTTTTTCATTATTCCTTTGAAATAGTAAAATAAGAGCTTCAAAGGAAAGAAATAACCATGGCTGAGGTGGATTCAGTGGCAGGCAGACTCGGTGACCAGACAGGTTTTCAAACACAGCAATGGTGTGATAGCACCTTTGAAAAAGTATGGGGATATTGCACATTTACTTTAAATAAATTAAGTAATTTTAAAGTGCTATATCAGTGTATATTGCTCAAATGTCATCAAATGTTTCTACAGGCACTTATCCAAATTAAGGCCAATTCTCAATGATTTAATGATATTTAGAAATAAATTCATACTCAATTTCTGATTTTTTTCTAAAGAAAAACTTCACAGTAATCCACTCTTTGCAGCAGTCTCACACGCTCACACACAGAAAATCCAATCAAAGACATGCCAGTACTGATATGCTGTAAGAAAACTGTTGTTATTGAAGGCAAAATAGGAACTGGGAAGCAACAGTTTGGTCTAAAAAGAACTAAAACCAGAAGGGTTCCTAAAGAGGACCTCAAAATCTGGGCAGGTTTTTCTTTCTTAAAAAAAAACAAAACCCAAAACCAAAAATCAAAACAAATAAATATTTTCCATAGGAGAAATGGATTTCACACAGAGTGATTCTAAGTTTACTGTTTTATTTTTCTTAGTCACCATTTGTAGACTTAAAAATACAACAAAAATCTTTGGGTTTAAGCACATCTTTCCTTGTTTGATCCTATCAGAAATTCATGTCCTGTGACAGAAATTACTACATATTGCACAGAATATGGAAGTGTGAAGAATAAGAAGGAAAGGAAAAGGAAAAGGAAAAGGAAAAGGAAAAGGAAAAGGAAAAGGAAAAGGAAAAGGAAAAGGAAAAGGAAAAGGAAAAGGAAAAGGAAAACATCAGGCAGTGCTACCATGGGAAAACAATTATTAGTAATTAGCAAACAGCACCAATTTGGTCCCAGAACTTCCACGACCCCCAGTTTGCTCTAGATTCATTTAAAGCTGTTAATTCAAGAGAAATGTAGCCAGAGCAAACAGAGATAACAGTCTCAGTGTGGACTTTGAGTCCATCTGGCTTCTAATCCAGGCTTCAAAAGGAATGGTCTGAACGAGGTCTCTGCAAGCAGGAATGTAAAACAGGGAAAAGCACAAACAGCATTTCCTCAGCAACTGCACTTTGTTTTACTTCCTGGTGCTCTGCTCTGTCCCTCTTCCCTCCCATTCCCAAACCATTCCAGATTCCCCATGGAACACCATTCCAGCAGGATGCTGCCTTTAGTACTTTTTCTGACCCCCTTAGTGGGGTTTCTGGTGCTGTTTGATCTGGGATGGGCAAAAATTGCCACCAGGCTGAACACAGGGCTTGACAAAATGGCTTCCTGAGCTCTTATTTTTTCTGCAGTGAGACATCAAAAGCATGGAGCTCTAATAAAAAAATGATTTTTATTCTTAAAAGGCTTAAGGTTTTGCAACACCTAAATGCTATAAATGCCCTCTGTGAATGTATTTTTTCTTTTGTATTAAACATGTGTTTTAATAAAATAGAATTATTGTTTGTTTGTTTGATTGATTGATGGATTAATGAAAAGCAAAGTTGTACCACAGCAGAATTTAATACCTAAGAGACTCTTCCTACTAAATCTGCATTAGTTTCTACTGCCATCAGAACTTTGAAAAGTGCTCTATTTAATGCTCAGCTATCATCTCCCACAGAATGAGAAATGTACAATAATGGTTTTAAGGCTCAGAGCTATTGTCAATATTGAATATTATGGTGTTAAAAGCAAACTAAATTCGAAATGACATTTTTTTTTCCATCCCCAAAAGGGCAGAAACAGAGCTAAGTTTTAAATAAAAACGTAAGGGCCATGAAACGTGATTGTTAGCTCAATTAAATACTGGGCATCATTTATTTTAAGAGAATGCTTTAATAATTGAGATAGGGAAACATTAGTATAGCAGTCCTTCTTTTATATTGATCTAAGGTGATTCCAGAGCATGTGGGATTCTCTGATATAGTTCAGCTAATATAATGCAGAATTTCAAATACATTATAGTAATGACATGACAAGACACTGAGTTGTTTGCAAAACCACTGTTAGCTGTGTTTCCTCCATAATCTGTATTAGTAAAATGCTGAAATATGAAACGGTTGGTGTTTGACTCTTAAACACAAAATTGGCATAGCTGCTCCTACTGATATTGCCAATTCATTGTTTTGACTTTTGGTATAATTCTGTTGTTCTGTGTTGCTGGCATGTTTCTGTCTGCCCAGGAGTAACCTCTTTCCTTGACTTGTGTGGGATTTACTCAAGAGAATAAAATTTCACTGGAATTATATGATCAATTATTGGTAAAACACTATCCTTGAGAATTTAAATGGACTGCAGTAATAGAGAAAGTTTCTGAGGTCAACACTCAGAAAAATCCAATAAAATTGGATTTGTTCTTCTCTGCTATGAAAATTTACTTTAAGGTCTTGTTACAATTTACATCTCTTTGGTAACATTGGTATAACAGCAGCTTTTTCTCTCACTTCAGACTTCAAAAAGGAAAGTAAACACTATGAAAAACGGCATTACCAATCTGGATATAAAAGAGGAATGCACAAGTGTAGTCTCCAGCATAAAATTCAGGATGACATCAGCACACTGGTATGTCCTGCTCAGACTCCTCAGGGAGTCCCAGACCTATTGCAGACTCCTGTGTAGCTGAAAGAAATTAAATAATAAGAAATTTTGTTCTGTCACAAGGAATAAAACCCAAGTAAGTCTGGACTTCACAAGACTTTCTTCACAATCTTCAAATCTGATAATTGTGGACTCATGTCTCATCTCTGATTTCAGTCATGAAACTTGTACTGTCTTATTATGTCTTTAATCTCAAAGCTTCAGTATTCCTGTCTCTTAAGTTTAAATTTATTCCTTGACTTGAATTTAAGTCCTAGTTCAGTGAACCTAAAGTTCTGGTTACCTAAGTTACCAGACAGTTAAAATTATTTAGTATGTACTAAAAGGAAACGGTGACAATGAACTTAAATAAATGTATTTAAAAGTATCTAAGTATTTATTTCAAAAATGATGGTACAAGTGGAAGTACAAGTGCCTGCCTTGAACATGGTGCTTGTAACTTTTATTCCCAGAATCACAGAATATTCTGAGTTGGAAGGGATCAGTAAGATTCATCAAATCCAGTTCTATAGTGAATGGCCCATATGTGGATCAGACTCCCAACTGCCCTGACCCATGATTATTGGTGCAGTAATTCACAGATTCATCCAAAGGCTAAAATACACACCCTGAATTTTGTTCCAGTCCTTGTCAGCCAGAAATAAAAGAACACTAAATGCACGTTAAGCAGCACTGCAGTTTGCAAAGGCAGATATTGGCATAGCTCCAGTCACTTGCTGCAGGTATTTGTAATAAAGATGGATTATCAACTCCTCATATTCCTTATGTGTTCCAGGGCACAGCTAATCCAAACAAATGCATCTGGACATTGCAATGAATTAAGCAGTACTTTTTATTGCAAAGCCCTTAAACTAGATCCTGTAGAACAGTCCATTGCAAAAAATAAAAACATAGTCAAAAAAGAGATTGAAACTATGGGATATAGACACTGGAGACACTGGATTTAAGATGTTAATTTTACCCAAGAAAATAATGAGTTCTGGTCTAAGCCCACTGTTGTTTGTGAGTCAGCTCGAATTTTATGTGTTTCTTACTTTAATTCACCCTTTGTATAATAACTAAACTATTTTAAAGGGGCGAACTCAGTCATCATATGTTTAAAACTGGTAGACAATATTCCAGCTCACTTCTTGATTTTTTTTTGAAAATCTGGATGAAATCTTTGAATTAACAACAGTTTGACATGTCATAGGATATGAATCCCCCAGGGAGTCCCTTAACCCCCTGACCATGATTTTGCCTCAGCTGGGAGTTTTAATTCATGTCCTTTCATCTTCAAGGGCCAAAGCCTTTAATTTTTTAAGCTTAATATTTGCTCTGCTGTCATGCAACAGCTCACCTGCTTGGTTTCATGATTGTTCTGTTGCCAGTATTTTAATTTCAATTTTTAATTTTTTTTAGTGTTTTGCAGCAGCTGGTTCTTATGCCACATTTTCTTCTCTGGAGGTGCCGGTGAGTGTAGGGATGGTGTCTCCTGCCATCCAAATGAAATGTGATATGAAAAGGAACATTCTACTTTTTCCATATCCTAATAATTTTTTTTCCATATCCTACTAAATTTTCTCCCCTAATAAAGGACCAAAGGGCAATGTGACCCAAAGTCAATAGGAAATCTAAAAGAGAATATAGATCCCTCCAAATATATGTACTAGAGCCCTGCCTCCCACCTTGCTATAATCATACTGCACACACATTGTTGTGATCTATCAAAAACTTCCCTTTAAGTGGTGCTATTACTTCCTAAATAAATAGAACCTAGAGAAATAAATAAACCCCCCATCGTTTGTATGCATTCCTTGATTGGCCTTCACCCATTTCATGGATATTTGCACTACAGAAAGAAAGAGCATCATACAAGCTCAATAATAGAGGCATAAAATTCAGAAATTACTAAATTCCAATTTTTTTTATATCTTAGATTATATCTTATATCTGAATACTTAGACTGTGATTCCATTTTAGCAAAAAACAGTATAGAGCTGGATGAAATTAAAGAAACTGCTGTCTCTCAAAACAGTGGGTATTTCTGTGAAGGTTTTTTTGGTTGAGTTGGCAATTTCAGATAACAGTCTTGGTAATGAAAATGTTGAAATAACTTTAACAGCCCAAATGGCACCGCTGCAATAAACTGCAGCATAAAAATTCAAACTCTGTTAGAGCATATAAGCTTGGCTTAAATAGAGCAAAGCCTTACTTAAGTATCATATTTTTTATTTGTTTGGATTCAGCATATTTTACAAACAGAAATGTGAGCTAATATAAAAAGAAGTAATGATTGTTGGGAGCTGAGTCCTTCCCTTTCTTTACATTAAAAATAGACTGTGAAATGGAGCATTGCCTCAAAAACACCTCCAAGCAATAGAGGAATAATACAGCCACCCATAAAGCAACACATTATCAGAATCAGCTCCTTTAAAATGGCTTCATTTTCTTCTTCCCAAAGTCTCCCCATAATGAGATCTAACAGAGTCAATTCATTCACCATGAACCAAAATATTGGTATCTGCTTCAACTTTTTTTTTTTAGGTATTTGCCTACTTTATTTTCTTAAAGTAAAATAGAAAAAAAAAAAAACCCTCAAGCAAACAAACAAAAAACCCACTCCAAAACCAACTAGAAACAGACATAAAGAATTTCTTTTTCTCAAAGGCACAGCTCTACTTTACATCCTGGCTGTGACCAACCAAGCCATCAGCTCAGGAAAATGGTCTCATTCAGATGGCAAAGAGGACTTCAGGGACTTCTGCATCCAAGATGAGTCTGTAATAACAGAGTTCCTAAAAAATTTTAGCTGGCAAATCCTTACTCTGAGCTATGATATTTCAGACTCATCTGCATCATGATCCAGCTTTGCTCCTGGTTTGTGCTGTGATACTTCATATTGTCACCAAACCTTTTTGATAATCAAAAAATGATTCTTCAGTAATTCCCACGCACTGTGACTTAGTGAGGGAGAAATCAGTCATCATTAGCACATCACACTGGCTGTGCTGGAGTTCATACAAACCTCAGGTTTAATATCATGTCTGTTAATTACAAAGAGACAGACACACACACACAGAGGGATAAAGCAAGAGATGGGAAGCAAACGAGAGAGGAAAAAGCTGCCAGTGGATTTTTATGTCAGATGAGGAGCCATTTGTGGTGTAACATCACAAAAATCTGGAACAACATGGGGCTTGTGAAACAGGAAAGGAAAGGGAGGTTGAAGGACCATTTTTAAACTTTCTGCTGTTTTCCCTGATGTGATGAAATTGCTGGGGTGTGTGTGTGCACTGCAATGTCCTGTTTGAGCTGAACCAGTATTCCTGCACCTCTCTGGCAACATTTCCCTTTCCCTTTCAGTCCCTGGATGCAGCACAGGCTCTGTCCAACACAGGAAGTGCTGACCAACATTACAGGAACATTTTGTACAGCTACACACTTCACCAGTGCAGCACTGAATGTTGGATTTGATGGTCTTGGAGGTCTTTTCCAACCTCAGGGATTTCATGATTCTGTGTCTTCAATTTCAATTCTGTGTATTCTGTGTCTTCAATTTCTGTGATTCCATGATTCTGTGTATTCAGGATCATCTTGTTAGCCATCAACAATCCTTGAGGGTTTGCTGAAGAGGGGACACAGCTCTAAATATTACCCTTCTTTAGGGATAAATTCATCCAGCAGCCAAATTATTCATGGAACTGAAAAAGTAACAGCTCTACTGACAGACCTTTAAGTATCTGTGCCCAGAGAAGCTGTGGCTGCCCCTGGATCCTTGGAAGTGTCCAAGGCCAGGCTGGACAGGGCTTGGAGTCACCTGGGCTAGTGGAAGGTGTCCCTGCCATGGCAGGGGGTGGAATGGGATGATCCTTCAAATCCCTTCCAACCCAAACCATTCTGAGTTTTTAATTCCATGTAGAAAGGGAGAAAAGCCTAAAAGGAGACAGCTCAAATTGTTGGATGGAGACAAGAATAGCTGACATGTGCATGCAGATCTCTGTGTGGAGAATGCTCCTGCCTTTTCAAGGACTCTGAAGGTAAAGCTGAGGGAGAGAAAAACTGAGGGAGGAGGAACTCACACAGAGGATAAAGGAGCAATGAATAACAGCAACATAGAAAAAACTTTTAATGGAAAAAGCAGGAAACTTAAAAGTTTCTGAGTAGTTTTAAGGGTACTTAAGGCTATGAGAAAATGTATTCTGTCCTGCTTTTTAATCTGTCTTTGATAAAACAATAGATTACTCCCCTCAGGCATATACTTCACCCCAGCATATCCTGATAGCCATTAGCAGGTCATGTATCTTGTTTTACTGTCAGCATTCTGGAAGAAACATTTGTGAAGGCTTTGCAGGCATTAATGTAATAGCAGAATATATCTGCACAGAGCCTGGTAAATAGACACAAGAAGCTTCTTTCCAATGCAAACCGAGAAGCAGAATTTAAAACAAAGTATCTAGCATTTCCAATCTCTTTGTATCTACAGTCTGAGGCTGTAGATATAAAGGGTAACATCAGGATGAGAAAATGCAGCACAGAATCCCAAATGGTTTGGGTTGGGAGAGACCTTAAAACCCACAGAGTGCCACTCAGAGTGACACCTTCCACTAGCCCAGCTTACTCCAAGCCCTGTCCAGCCTGGCCTTGGACATAATTTGTGCTCTGCTCTTCTTCCCTGTGTGTCATGGGGCTGCATCCTCCTCTGCATCCCCTGCTTGCCTCAGCTCCCAGCTGGAGACACCAACTCCAAAGCAAGGGCTAAACTGCCAGAAGAGCTCCTTCAACCACTGTGTGAAAGGCAGGCAATGGCAGGTTATTTATTTGCTTCAGTTCCCATGAAGCAAATAAGCACTAGTAATGTAGTGAAGCACTATTACATTAATAGAAAGCTGTGTTTGACTTTATGATCACACAGTTGGAATTTCTGCAGCTGAGATACAGGATTGAATATCTGCTCATAGTTCAGTCAAGTTTTGCTTTATGCACCTCATTTTTTTTTCTTTTCCAGAGTCATAATGAAAAAATTGTAACATCGTGAACTAGTTCCGTGCAAGGGGAAAAGGAATAATGGGATTAACTCAATCAAAACATTAGATTTATGCAAATACAGAGACTTCTGACTTTTCATTGTTTATTCATCTTAAGAAATGGTGAATTTCATGGACTCACAGACTGATTTGAATTGGAAGGGACCATAAAGATATCTATTTCCTGTGGGCAGGGAAAATATCTGCTTCTATGAATTAAACATTTTTCCAAATCTAACAAATGATCTCAGCTCAGCGATACCTGGACACTTCTAGCCACAGCTTTGCATTTTCCAAGTGCTGCAAGAGCATTAACCACATGCTGTTAGCACAGCCAGGCTGGTAAAGCTGCCCTGAGCTGCTTATCTAGATTGTAGCTCTCACTCCAGTTTTAACCAGTTTCTTAACTGATGTCACTCTGCCAGACTGTACCCTAAAAGATAGGAAAGAAAGTATGTACAAAGTGCTTCCAAAGAGGAACTCTGAAACACACAAGGCAAAACAACCAAGGGAGCAGATAAACCTACAACTCATCTCTGCAAGGCCTGGGCAGCTCCAAATCTCTGCTCACCCTTGCCAGGTTTATGTTTATTGCTATTATTTTAAAGGTATTGAGGGAGTGCAGAAGCAAAGGAGAAATGTCATATTATACACATGGACTGAGGGTAATTTTTTTTGCCAATGGCTCTTAAATAACACAGTATAAACCCATTAATCCCATTCTCATTTTATCTTAAGTGCTAACTGCTTAACTGAGATTGATCCCTCTCAGGTAAAGATAATGGCCAGGGGATTTCAAGTAGAAAAACCCCCTATTACAGTAAATTAAATTTGTATAGCTGGACATTAATGGGTTATTTTATTGGACTAAGCACAGCAGATATTTAGTCCTTTTTATGAAATATATTACGATGTAGTCACCGGTTCCATCCATGGCAGGAATATTCCCACAGGAGGTGCATTACTAGTGGAATTCAGACCAGGATCTCTCCTCCTTCTGCACTTCTTCAGTGCAGTGGCTGAAGGAAGAAGAAGCTGCCACCTGAACACTCCTTCAGATGAAGAGAGCTTTGAATTATTACCTAATTTTAATTAATTATGTTACTAATTAAGTACTGATCCTACATGCAGGCAAGCACAGCTCTTCTCTGAAAGGTTCACTTTACTGTTTCACAACTTTTATTTTCCTTGTTTTGCTGATTAATTACAGTCCACCTCTTCTCTCCTGTGAAGGGATAACAAAAATTGTGTGTCTGGCTGTGTTGTCTCTTCGTCTGTCCCTTGTCCCTGTATGTGCTCACGGTATAAGGACAACGTGTGATTACAAATAACATTACAATAAAATCACATTAATAACATTAATTGACATTGATAAAATTACAAATGGACAGGCAGCACTTTTGTCAGGCTGCCAGGTAGCTCCAGCATTTCTTCACTCACCTCCCAAACGTTCTGGCAGGGGAGAAAAGGGGAAGGATGCAATGGCATCATTAGTTTCCTTTAGCAGGTGGCATCCCCTTAATTTCCTAACTTATTTTCTGTCTTTTACACTACCAGGTGATTTTAAACTGCAGTAGAAACCAGATGTGTACCATGCCTACAAATTCACCTCTCTGTGCTCTGAGATGTGTGTTTATCTTGCAAACATGGCTTATATTTGTATCCAGTTCTGCAAACTGTCACCAAAAAAAATCCTGTGAAATGTTAACTTAATATGTTTTCATGCTCACCCACCTCCCTGTTTTTCATACAGGCTGACCATTTCAGCGAGGATTTAAGGATTTGAGGTTGTTTTACATAAAACTATAATTATAAATCCACCAGAAAGTCGGGGTTTTCAGACAACGGAAATACAGAATTCGAATGCAATGCAGGCACAACCAGAGATAAGTCTGTGCAGAGCTGACAAAGGACAGGCAAGGATGGAGCTTGTTGCAGTTCCTTCTGTCAAGGAAAGTGTGACCCTAATGAACACCAGGAGTGAAATGCCTGACAGAAACAGAAACAATGATCTTCTTTACAAGACAGAAATTAGTAATCTTTAGCATGAATCCTAATCTGGTTACTGATTTTCAGGGATCAGCTAAAAATTACTGATTATTTTGTTTTATATTATTATTATTATTTATTATTATTATCATCATCTGTATTTAATATTTATATTATACATTGTATTATATTGTTAATTAAATATATTTAATTAATATTTATATTAATATTATATCCATATATATTATTTTTTATTATTTATATTTTTATTTATTATTATTAATATTATTTAAATTACAAATTACTGATGTAGACAGCTTAATTTGTAGGCTTTTCCTAGCAGAAATGTGTGATTGGGAGGAAAGATTACCCTATAAACCTCTCAAAGGAGAAATATCATAGATGAAGAATACATATAGGCAAAATGCTGCCACAATTAAACAAGTCCATTAATAAGTTTTAAATATATTTAGACTGGAGCTTAATAAAGGGGTTTTGCCACCTTGAGAAGGCTTTTAAAGAAGCTTTCAGCATATAATACATTTTGGAAGTATATACAGTGTTCTGTTAATTTGGGGGAGGTCTGTAGGATCTGATGAGGTAACCCAGTCAGTTACTGAGAAGGCATCTTCTTTTCCTATTCTTTTAAAAATGAGAATTCTGTTGATTATGTTCCATGCTATATTTGGTTTTAGCAGCTTTCTTTGTGTAAAAGGCGTTAGCCAGACGCAGCGAAGTCCTAAGATTATTTTTCAATACTTTTTTTCAAGTTCTATACAGTATATGTTGAATTATTTCTGACTGTTTTTCTAATCTTTAGTTTTACTGAGGCCATGCCTTCAAGACTTCTTGTTCATTGATTTTTCTCACATCTCAGAGGACTGAAAATCCTGTGGTGAGCGTTACTTACACGAAGAACAAAAAGAGGCTTTCACAAAATCTTGTGATAAGTCACATTGACAAGACCATGTAAATCCAGGGATGATTTTCATCATGAGCAATGATATTTTGTAAATGTGTGAGCAGAATTACCATTGGTGGTATTAAAAACAGTATAAGCAACTCAGCGGTCCTTCACATTATTTCTTAGTGACAGTTTTTGAAATACTTATTTTTAATATCAGTACACAGAAGCTTGTAACAAATTTTCCATTATTAAAAAATTAATTTTCATAAACTAATTTTTTCCTCACTTCCTCAAGCATTCCTATGTTATTCATTCATTACATGCACTTTTTGCTTTGCTTACTCATTAAAAATACAGAGAAAAATGAATGGCTACACTCCTCTATAATTACATTTCTCTAGAAGTGCAAAATAATTGTAACTGCTTCCTGACCAGCAGCCTTTTCTCATTCTGCTGATCCTTTTTGTCCTCTCTCCTTTGTAGTTTCCCACATTCCTTTCTTCTGCACCACATTTGATCCCTTCTTTCACTGCCTTTTGCCATTCCACAAAATATCTCATATTTTCTGCATTCCCACCACCCCTTAACACATCCCGTAAATTTTTTTTACCCAATCCCATCCAACATCCCATGGCAAGGTCACTCTTTTCCATGATAATTTTGGTTTTTCCCTTCTTACCAGCAGAGGTTTGTCTGATCCCCCTCCAAGATGGGCTCTGGAGCAACCTGGTCTGGTGGAAGATGTCCCTGCCCATGGCAGGAGGTGGGACTGGATGGACTTTAAGGTCCTTCCAGCCCACATATCTCTTGGATTCTGAGATTTTATGAAGATGCTGAGAGGTCCCTTCCACTACCCATCCATCAGGGATCTGAGGGAGGGCTCAGATATCCAGTATTTTCTCCATCATTCTCCTGTTAGAGTTTTGTCCATGTAAATATCATTTATTCCCTGCTTTGTCTCTTGTCTCTGTTTTTACACAGGAAAGCTGCTCACCACATATCTTTATAAGCCAGAGATCTTTGCATTCCAAATATCCACGTCCTTTTGCCCTCCACATCTCGTTTACCCACCTCATGTCTCACACAGCCTTAAAAAGATATATTTAATAAATGGGAAATGTTGTGGACTCCCCATCCCTGGAAGTGTCCAAGGCCAGGTTGGACAGGGTTTGGAGCAACCTGGGCTATGGAAGGTGTCCCTGCCCATGGCAGGGGTGGCACTGGATGGGCTTTAAGGTCCCTTCCAACACAAACCAGTCTGGGATTCTGGCACTCCATGAAAGCCAAGCCCTGGATACTTTCATGGAATACAAGTGTTCCAATGAGGCCCCACAAATCTGACCTCCTGAAGAATTCTGCATTTTGTCACCAACAAACCCTACATCCTCCTTTGCCGCCAGGCTGCCCAGTGATGCTTTTAGAATGTACTTGTTTTCCTAAAGTGTCACTTTTCTGAGACAGGAAATGAATCCGGAATTAGGCTGGCCTAATTCCACAAATCTCTTTTTGCCAACAAACCACTCATTTAAGAAGAGTTGCAATTAGGAGCACTTAAGAGCTTTCATGATTAGGGATTCTGTTTGAAAATTCAGTGTAAGCTCATTATGCTGCTGCATATCATTACATTTCTAGGCAGAAGAGGGGACATTGTGTGCGAGTTGTTGTACAATTGGCTAATCCAGCCTCATTCACCACGAGAAGCATCATTTGCTCAAGAGAATAATCACTTTTACAGCTGGCATGTCCACGAGTCAAAAGTGCCCTTTGGTTCCAGTGAATCTGTAGGAGCAGCAGAAGGCAGTCCCTCTTCTGGAGAGGACTGACTAGGAAGTGACCAGCCCTGCTGGTGAATCAGTGGAGGAAAAAAAAATATTAAAGTGGATAAAAAGAGGTTAAAAAGTGGATAAAAGTGATGCATGGTGGACAGCTCCTTTCAAAATGCAGCAGCAGTGAAAAAATCATTGAAGTTCCCAATTTAAGAATGAGTTAAACAGTTCTTAACATGCATTGTAAGGTCACCAAGTGACCAAGCCAACCCAGAAATGAGGTTAATAACAGTTTCATGCCAGCACCAAGGCTGCTGACTGCAGATTTACCTCTGAGGTAAAAGAATTATTGCTCATATTCTTCTGAGGGGAAAAGAATTATTATTGATATTCTTCAGAATATTCATTTGATACTTGGCATCCTGGGCTCTCTTTTCCCCATTTTCCATTCCATAGCCTCCATTATCCATTTGCTCCTGAAGATTCTGCTTTTTTTTTTTTTTGCTTTATTTTTAAGCAGGATATTTTTCCTAAATGTGTTCCACTTTTTGTCTACACAAACAATTGTCTCCATGTGTTTGGAATCTTCTCTGCACATAGCTAAACATAATTCTCAGATACAAATATAATTCTCAGATGAACTTGCACAAGTAACAGCAGAAAACCTTTAAAAAGTATTAATCTAGCACCATCAGTACTGACCAGTTTTGTGAGGCACTTTAAGGCTCCTCATTTAAGTAAACAGCTCTATTCTTTTTTTTTTTTTTCTTCTTCTTTTAAAGCAAGTGAAATTAAGTAAGACATGGGGAGGATTGTTTGATATTTGCCTTTCTACAAGCTGACACAAAAGTACAAAGTATTGACAGATAACATCAGGAGAGTCTGGTGTTTGACTGAACTGAGTCTCTGGGTACATACTTTGCTAAGAGAAAAGCAGCTAATGGTTGAATACAATGTTTCATCTATTTTAAGACCACTAGGATGTCTACAGGCATTCTATAAAATGTTGAGTTTGCTCCCCAGCAGCAGCCCATGATTGCTGCATTGGGGCAGGAGGAACATGTATGAAGCTGAATGTAAATTGCTCAGCAGCATTTGCAAATTATCTCTGCTTGTGGTCTCTTGTCTTTTGTATATTGAATATTTTCTCAGTAGGAAAACCAATTTTTCGTTCTCTTCTCTGGTCTCTATTCATAAACAAAGGGTTAATGGTTGGAGTTGACAATTTTAAAGGTAATTTCCAACCTAAAAATTTCTGTGAACCTTTCAGAAAGAGCAGCAAAATTTCGCAATATATTGAAAGAGTTAAATTGCACTCAGCACTACTCCCTCATCCTTTCTAGGTATATTTTTCTCTTTTCAAACCATCATAAACTTGAGCAGCTACCCTGAAAAATCCTATCTGAAGGCATCACCAACCTTTGGGACACATTCTTTGGTACCTAGCTTGCAGCTAAAAGAGCACAATGCCAAAGCACATTAAGTAGATTCTTTCCAGTGAACCCTCCTTGTGAAACCTTTTTTCCTCTTTTTTTCCCTTAAAGAAGGGTGAAACATTTAATTTCAACAAAAAAAAAAAGATTTTTTTTCTTATAGATAATAATCATGACTGAGGAGTTGAGAGAGGGATACAGGTTAGATACTATACATGCAAAATACCATCAATGCTTGTTCTGCTGGGTGAGTATTTTGTTCAGGATTTCTGAAAGCTGAGTCTTTTGAAATGAAAAAAAATATAGCTTCAAGTTCAGGGCTGCTTATCACCAATTCGAAACCTGGGATTATTGTTCTCTCTCAATTTTATAATTATGCATTGAAACAGAAATATTTTTTCTATTTGAAAATCCAGCCCAGAAGAGTAAAACTGATGACAAGAGATAATTAATTCAGGGGAGCACAGCGAGAAACTCATTAAAAAGCAACAGATTGATGGCATCTGTTAAAGCATTAAATATATATCTCCAAAGCAATAATGTTGGTCTTTGATCCTTTTCTTTCCAGCCAAATGCAACAGATTTTTCTAGATCCTTAAAACCATTTTTTTCCATTCAGATTGTTAGGAAATAGGCTTAAATGTCTTGGTATTTGTTCCTACACAGGATACACTTGTCTTCCTCATCAACATGAGGAAGATGAAGTGAGAAGATAACAAGCTGAGGTTTAAAACAGCTGTTCAGTGGCACAAATTAGGCTGCATGGAAAGCAGGCCCTCGAATGACCTAGGCTGAAATTAATATTAATTATGGCCTTTCCTCATGGACATTTAAGGATGACCTGTAAGTACAAGCCCTACCAATATCTCTCTGAACCATTAAAAAAATAAACCTCAATATATCCCCACTCCAATCCTTGAAGAATTTATTACTTTTAACGAATTTTGCTCTCTTTACATATTGTTTGTTCAGTGCAATATAGTATATTAGAGTTATTTTAAGAATTAAAAACAAAGGAAACTTAGTATTTTGGGGACTTATATTCCCTAAGATTTGGGAGACTGTAAGAGAGAAAATTTGTTAGAGAGTAAAGAACTGGGTTATGGGAATGGCCATAAAAGCCTATGGAAAATGGTAGGGAAGAATAGGAACAGTCGATTTCCCATGGTCAGAGTGTGACCTGCTCAAACCAGAAAAACAGATATTCGAGTCCCAGGGAACACTTTCTATCAGGATGGATTTGGGACACCAAAACAGAGAATAAATTGAGTAAAATTCATGGAAACCTCCGAATGATTTGAGCATTGTAGCAAGAACAT
This sequence comes from Vidua macroura, assembly GCF_024509145.1. NCBI lineage: Eukaryota > Metazoa > Chordata > Aves > Passeriformes > Viduidae > Vidua > Vidua macroura. Next base: position 6,850,531 of record NC_071579.1, read on the forward strand.
ACAAAATCCTATAACTGACTGTCTCTAGGTTATTTTTTAATGGATGGGAAAAAATAGAATCCTACAAAACTTTTGGAGGAAGTAGGAAATATACCTTACAGGAGAATTTTTAAAGAGCTCTCTATTTAAAGATTTCTCTCTATTTGTATTATGAAACCTAGACTGAGAAATTTCCATGTTGAAAATATATAAAAACTGGTAGTTAAAGCAAAAAAAAAAAAAATATAGTTACAAATTAAATATTTATAAAATTGAGCAACATTTGAAGCCATTTCAGTGTAGACACTTCAAAAGCTGGTGGAATATGTGTGTGCATAGATATATAAAAAGAAATCTGTAATGACAGCAGATACAGAGTCCTTTCTGCTGCATCTAGACAGTATTAAAATTACATTTTTTTTTTTCCCCAGTGGAAAAGCTGTCCCATTCTTAACAATCTCTATAAGTGTTATTTGTGTTTTATCTTCTACAAACATACAGATTTCTTGGAGAGAGAGTAGAAATAGGAGATATTAGGACAGGAGATAGTAGACATTAGGAGATACTCCTAAAGAGAAAGAAAAGGCAACAGGAAAAAAAAAAAAAAAAAAAAGGAAGATATTAAGACAATGTCTGGTACAGGGAGACCAGAAGGCAGCATTGAATCCTGACTCATGGAATTGCAGAAACTTCAATGTGTTTAACAACCAGCAACAAGGAAAAGTGAGATAACAAATGTCTGCAGTCACAGATTGGCATTAGTTTGAAGTTTATAAATGTTAACTGACACCCAAGTCCTTAGTTTGAAGTTTATAAATGTTAATTGACACCCAAATCCTAGATTTTTCAAATTATGCTGAACCACACTTGGCACCCACACAGCTCCACTGCCAGAAAGAGGGAAATGAAACCAACACCATGTGTGCATAAAAGACATGATTTAACTCAACAGTGGCCAGATTATGCTTTAAATAGTCCTAATAAAAAGATACTTTCTACTGACACTTAGCAAGGAGTTCAATTTGTCTGGTTTTAGTCATGCAAATATTCTTTTTTTTTTTTTTTTTTTTTTTTTTTTTTTTTTTTTTTTTTGGACAGAACCGTGCCTAACAGTTGAATTGTGAAGGTCGAACCTGGATTTTATCCAGCCCTGTAGCTCAGTAAATTCAGCAAGGCCATTGTTATAACAGGCCTTGCACTGACTTTGCAAGGACTCAAGACCCTTCTTGGTCTCAGCTTATTCTCTGCCTTAGGTTTAAATAGCTGTACCAACAGTGTTTCCAAAGACCAGGTGATGATGCCAATTTTGGGGGCATTTTGAATGTCATAACCAAAACTGATAAGCACACAGGAGTGACCAGGAGGCACTGGATGCTGAGCACCCTGATTGTTGTCTCTGCCAACACATGAGATTTGGAAAAGAGAATGAAGATGAGTCACACCAGGATGGAGGAATTTAGATTCTTAGTGATAAGAAGATAAACACAAATTGTGATAAACACAAATTCTAACGGTTTTATAATCAGTTTTCACATGGATCTCTGATAAAGAACATCTTCAAATACAAATATTAATGGAAAATACAAAATATTATGGAAAATAAGGAATGGAAGTTGGTTTTGTATTTATTTGATTTCTACAGCAGTTGACTTCTATCTCAGTGTATGAGGGTTTAGTCACCCTGCGACGATATTGACTCTGTTGGCTTTGGAGAAAACTTCCTCACTCACAGCAGTACTAAAAGACTTTTCTGTTTGCTGTTGCCTTTACCCATCATTCAATGTTATCCAATTTTAAAAATTTTACAATACAGTAAAAAAAAAAAATTGGGGTTTCTTTAGAATTTGATATTTCAAATTTCTCATCATAACTTCTTTCTTTCTTAACCTCTCTGAAAACTAAATAAGCTCGTTGTTTTTCGCTGCCATAATTGCAAAGTTTTCCATGCTTTGCAGGATAACTTTTTGCTTCCTTAAAATCATAAGCCCCAGGGTGATGGGATTCTCTTTGTTTCCTACATTAATTACAGCATTGCTGAATAACTGGGTTTATTTTTCTGCATTTTAAATCTAAGGAGCATTCCCATTGAAGGCTTAAATTCAGGCTCTGACCAATGGGCATTTTGTGTGTAAAATTACATTTGTTAGGAGAAGGGGGCTTGGTTTAAACCAAGATGTACAGGAATATTGCAGTAGCATAGCCTGTTGTGGGATGTCAGTTATACATTGGCCATATTGTTCTGTAAATAATTTCATGTTAAACTGACATCTTGGGGTGACAGGATGAAGTGGAATGGTTTCAAATTGACAGAGAGCAGGGTTAGCTGGGATATTGGGAAGGAATTGTTCCCTGTGAGGGTGGGCAGGCCCTGGCACAGGGTGCCCAGAGAAGCTGTGGCTGCCCCTGGATCCCTGGCAGTGTCCCAGGCCAGGCTGGACAGGGCTTGGAGCAGCCTGGGCTGGTGGAAGGTGTCCCTGCCCATGGCAGGGGTGGCACTGGATGGGCTCTGAGGTCTCTCCCAGACCAAACCAGTTTTGTCATTTTATCTTAAATAAACTACGGAAAGTTTCTACCCCTGATCTTACAACTTCAGTCTAAACTCTGACACAGATTTTAATGTCACTTGAAAAATTCACACAGCAGAAAAGGAAAATCTCAGCAGACATTGCATCATCTGGTGTCAAAATTGGCAATATTTGAGGCAGAACAGGGAGAAATAATCCATAAATTTCCATCATTGTTGGTTATCATGTGCTGTCAGCCACTGTCACGTTGTGATTTACACAGTGTTAAGGTAATGCCATCATTGACACCAAAGGATCCAACAGCAGTACAGCACTGTGCTATGAGGAAATTGCAAAATCTTGCCATTAAACCTCAAAATGACATTTTTAATAGTAACATCAGAATTTTAATGCCTCAAAATTAGTCTTCTTTCCAGGAGTTTTCAGCATGCTGTCTTATCGCAAAAATCACACTGCAATTAGCTTTCTCTACGCCCTGCACAATGTCAGGGAACAAATATTATTTTCCCCTTGCAACGTGCAATGCATTGATACTTCCTTTGAGCCTTAATTCACTTTTTTTTTTTTCTCTTCCCATCAATGAAGGCACTGCTCCACTTACTAAGGAAGCAAATTACTTTTCCATTATAATGTAATGATGCAGGAAAGTGGTATTTTCTAACAATAGAAAAGAAAATCTCCCTGTCTTTCTGAGCAAGAAAAACACTTCACAACTATTAAAAATGCTATAAAGCAAAATAAAATTAGCTTCCAGTGGATATTGTGATAAATACCAAATTAATGCCAGAAATAAATGTGTTGCTAAGGTTCCTGTTTCTGCTTCCTTTCTCAAACCAGTTCATTGTTTGTAGTTATGCCCAGCTTTAGAAAGCAGCAGAGAAGAGTAGAGATACATTAGTTCAGGGTACAAACTTGGTGTCTAATTCATTGCTGAGAGCCACCAACTGTCCTTTCCCAACTTTTGATTTAATGGATGATTTCAGAACTATTTGAACACATACTTTGAGCTAAAAACTGCTAAAAATCATTTTAATGACAGGTAGAATTGTAAGTGAAAGTGTCAAGAAATAATTTTTCCTCAAGCAAATCTACTTGTTATTGTCAGTATTAAAAACATCACTTGTCCATAAAAATGCACAGGAAATGCTTCTTTGTCCTTCTAAACGTGTACAAGTTGTCAGAAAGTTTTTTTCATTAGATAAAAATCTTTACCAAAAGAGATGAGAACTCCGTTCTGTATTTCTAGGAGCCTGACACTTCCACCTTCACACTAAGATCCAAGTCTCTCTGTCATTTCTTCTGTCTGTAATTAATTATTTACACAGTTTGAAACAAAGACTGAAGACAGCTCAGCTGAGAACACTAATGTGGCACTAAGGCAAAATTAGGGTTCAAAACTGGATGTCCTACAACACAGCTAAATGTTCTTTATTGCCACTGACTGGGCTCTGTTCTGAAACTGAACCTAGAAATTTGAATGCCTAAATTTTGAAACCCCACTTCATTATGGGACACAATATAATTTCTGTTTAAAAAACTAGCAATTTACCATTTGAGACAAATGTCTTCATAATTTTCTTTTCTCCTCGCACATATTTATTACTTAATCTAAATGTCCCACATTAACAGCCTCCCCTTTGGTATGCTCTGCATGACTCGGGTAGGAAAAAAATCTAATGATTAAAACTGATTTTAAAGATATGCTGTTTTTAACACCTTTTTGTCTTGTGGTATCGACCTTAAGCTGAACGAGTGTCAGTCACAGCCCATCATGCTGCAAGTGGCAAAGGCCTCTGTCCTTCTGAGAGTTTTAGATCAGCAAGATCCAGTTCAGAAAGGCTGAGCTGGGATCTCTTATACTGGGCAGCGCATTTTCAGCCACTGTGTTGTTCAACCCAACACAGTATCTTCTATCCTGGCAAGCATTGGTCTTATCAGGTGGCACAGCAAGAAATTAATTTGGTTTAATCCCCCATTTTGGTAACTGCTGAGAAAATTATATGGGAACTTTGGAAAAAAAAAAAATCCAAAACCCAATCCAAAATACATCTCTCCTCGTGAACAGATTTTGTTCTGCAATGAGATGACTTTCTGAGGTAAGCAAGAGCATCCCTGAGGAGGTTATAATTTTAAAAGGGGTTCTCCCATCTGTATTCAATTAGTGGGCATTTTATGGAGTTCACACAGAGCCTGACTGCACAGAGATCATGGAGGTATTTCTCCATCAGGAGTCAGAAAAAGATCTGCTTGTCCTCTGTCAACATCTGTTTACAGCTATCAAACCACTTTCCTTTTGCAGTGAATTATTAGTAACAACATCAAACTCTTCATAATAGCAGGGACAATAAAATATACTCTTTTCTCCTTAGAATAAGTGTGAAATCATCTGTACCACTTTAGCATGATAAGCACAGGAAACACATTTCATTGCCAAAGAAACCTAAATATTAATGGAGTAATGGAACTGGAAGTGGAATGCTAATAGAAACCATAGTTAGTGCTAGTTTGAGGTAATTTAACTCTGTTGTGGCACCATTTAACAACCTTGTGACTGATTAATGCAAAATAATGACATGGATCTAAACCTGGATTGACTGACAACACTCATTTGCACAGGAGAATGAAATAAAAACTATTACCTTCTGCATAATGCTGAACCTGCAATTTAGAAACACACATGGTTGGAAAATTACAACACATCTACATATAAAAGCCTGATTTAGTGAATCTATACATTTAGTTTAGCTGCCATAAACTCTATTACAGGACAATTTATGACATTTAGTTAAGTACTGTCAAGGGCATAAATGTAAAATTGAAAGCACTAGGATAGGATGAAGTTTTACAGAAAAATAAGGACACAAGGAATCCCAAAAGATCATAAAAGACATAAGATGTATTGGTTTGCCATCTACTTCTAATAGGTTTTTGACAGGAAAAATATATTTATTAAAGTCAAAATAGTTCTTATCTACCTGTTCTTTCTCTCCTTACTAAATGCTACTGAATGCATGAGGTTACACACACAAAAAAAAAAAAAGCACAAGGTTTTTTTGGGGGAGAAGAATAAGAAAAGCACTGCAAAACCCCACATTTGCTGGCTAACAGAATAAAAATTGCTATTCCACCCGCATGAACCCAGCCATGTTCTGTTTGGAGATCATGTATGGCATGTGTGGTACTTCAACATTTTCTTTTTCTGGCACCTCTCACCCATATGATCTATAAAATAATGAAAATACTGCAAACCAAAGCATTTCAAAATTTCATTAGATTGTAATTTCACTAAATGTTCACTGCTTCTCCTCCTGTCCCTGAACAGACAGAATTAAGTTAAATTGGTGGGAACAAATTCTCACCTGGAAAAATGTATTATTAGAGTTCAAGAAGAAACAATGTCTAATCCACATGAAACAATCTGAGGAATATACATTATACACTTGCTGTCACTTCTGGTCCATAAAATGGGAATCCACTTTGTGCACCTGAGCTAATGGAAGTGCGGAGGACTTTGGAACCATTACATTTCTATCCTTATTACTTAATAGACTTCCCACATATCCATTCCAGGTAAGAACATTTCAGGTCTAAACTCCTCTCTGGGATTATGTATTTCTTCATTACATCTCTAAAGCCCTCCTGTGCTATTATTCTGCTAATGTTAATGTACAATGAACATTCAACTCCGTGTCTTTTTGCCAAATGCCCTCTCCCTCCTCTTTCCAATAATTCATTAAACCCACCTCTTCCAGGAATCATTCCTACTTTGTTTTTTTCTAATCATTAATCTCGTCATGCTTTTCACTACTTTAAATCTTGTTCAAATCCCCATTCCCTTCCTATCATTAGGTGAAGCTGACTGCTTCTTGTAGCTTTGATTAAGGATAAAATGCAAATCCCTCACCATGCGGAACTGTTGTTTAAACAACCAAGATGGAAAGAAAGAGGTATTTTTTTCTCTTTACTTGCAAAATGAAAATATTTGGTTAGAGGAGTTCAGGTAGCCACATGGACCCAACCATGGCATTGTGGGGGAATTATTTCTGATACAAGATTTATTATCCATCAAACTATGAATGACTGGGCACTGCAAATTCTTCAAGAATCCCTTAGAAGAGCCTTGACTGGAGCAATAAATTGGTTTATTTCCTTGTTACATGCCCAGGGTTTTCCATGTGTGTGCCTGTAATTGCAGTCAAAATCTTGTTACAACTCAAAATTTTGGTGCAAGCCAAATGGCACAATTTTTGTATATAGAGCTTAAAACTTAATTTTAGTCCCATTAATATTTAGATTGCCTAAACAAAATTCATCACCTTTCATTTGTGGTTCAACTGCAATCTTCTGTATTCATTTTTTGTGGAGTTAAATCAGACAGACCCCATTGGACACTGAAATTTGGATCTATTTTGCACAAATATGTGAACCTCTGATATCTAGGACACATATTGCAAACCATATATGAGAGCTACAGAAACCAGAGTGAACTGGAAGAAGAAAAGTATTTAATTAAAAGGCTGAATATACTGGACATGTCTGAGCCTCACTTATGGAGAAGAGGCAGGGAAAATGGGAAAGATTATTTATATTAATATATCTCAAATTCCATTACTGTAAAATGACAAATACCATTGATTTTTAACCCAGACTAGGAATTCATGTCACCCCTTCTCACTGAAAAGCAGTTATTTCTTCCACAGTGTTGCTTCTTCCTTCCTGCTGCTTTCATTTGAATAATCTTGTTCACCTGCAGCCCTCTCTTCTTCCTGTTTTAATCTCCTCCAACCAGGGAATTATCCCTCCTTCCACCTCTAGTGATTTAATCACCCTGAAGTTCAACAACAAGATTAGTGTTTGCATATTTGATGGGGTTTATGCTGTACTAGTGAGAAATTTTGGTCAAAATGCTGGGTTTTTTTATCACACTTCAGTCTGTTATATAGGAAAATCTTCGGTTTTACTGGCAATGCATTGTAAACTCTTCCCATACCTCAAGTATATCCAACAATAATTGCTAAATTCCTGTCAGTGGTGAATTGGAAAGCACATTATTGAAAACAGCTTCATAATTTACAAGTTTTCATTTAGAAACTCCTTAAGCTTCTCTTAACATTTTATACCACATAGAAAACATTTACCCTAATTAATTTCTTGGATTTTTCCTTCTGTAAGTTTCTACTGTATATTTTCCCACAGGCGATCAGGAACCTGTGGATTTAGTGATGTCTGCAACCTGTCAGAACCGGACTGTAATTACAGCTGTGTTTCTTATAGTGCTTTGGCTTCCCTTCTCTCCTTCGTCTGGTTTTGTGCCACTTAAATTTTATGAATATTATGTTCTTTTTACCAACCTCTTAAGAAAGAGAAAACTGTGTTTATGACCCCAGAACCTGGATTGGTGACCCCATCTTTACTAAATTCTTCAAAAGCTGGATAATGCAAAGCTTAAGTATTAACATGGTAAGGTCTGGAAGACTCTTTTTCCACTGGAGCAGCTTTAGTGGCTCTGTAGAGGAATCATGGTGGAATTCCTTGGAGCACCAGCTCTGCCATGTTAAACTTGTAAATTATGAAGCTGTTTTCAATAATGTGCTATCTTTCGAATTCACCACTGTCAGGAATTTATCAATTATTGTTGGATACACTTGAGGTATGGGAAGAGTTTACAATGCAGGGCTGAGAGCTCCTGAGCTCAATGGAGAGGCCCAGGAACCTCCCAGATGTGGTTTGGTTTGTGTCAAATAGCTCCAAACAAGGAAATCTGGTGTGAAACACTAAACCTCCACATGAGAAATGTTAAATGAACCCTCCAGTGGTTCTGACGTCCAGAGATGTTGTGGCTGCCCCACCCCTGAAGTTTTCACAGATAGGTTGGATGAGGCTTGGAGCAACCTGGAAGAGTGGGAGGTGTCCTTGCCCATGGCAGGGCCTGGTGTGCTATCTTTCAAGGTTTAAAAATGTGCTGGAGAGAAACAGGCACAAAGCTGTTAATACTTTTAAGCCCTTGTAACATGTTTTGGGAAGGACACTGGACAGTGGTAGTGATCCAGGTAGAAAACTGGTGGAATAGTGCAAACAGCACTCCATTCCCATTCCATTGTCTTGGGGAATATCCATACAGGGTTTTCTGAGATCTTTTGAGCATCTGGGCCTACAGTGGATTCATCATAATGAGGGACCAGGACACCAGCAAGGGTTAGACAACAGCATCACAGAACCACTAGGGGTGGAAAAGACCTCTAAGATCACTAAGTGCAACCATCCACCCAGAACCAGCATCATGTTCACCACTAACCCATGTCCTCAAATGCCATATCCACATGCTTTTGAACACTTCTGGGATGGTGACTCCACTACCTCCCTAGGCAGGCTGTTCCAGTGCTTTACAACCTTTTCCATAAAGATACTTTTCCTAATACCCAATCTAAACCTCCTCTTGCGCACCTTGAGGACATTTCTTGTCCTGTTATTTAATACAAAGCAGCTGGATGTGAATGCCCTGGATCCATGATGCTGGTCCTAACTGGGCTGGAGGAGCAGAGCCGGTGCTGGTGCATGAACTGTGTGAACACTGGTGAATAAAAACCCTTGAACAGAAATTGTTCAGCACCTGCAGTAACCCATCATGCCTCACAAACTTTAAATGGGCTGTTCTTGCAGCTGTTAGCACCATGACAACAATAAGAGCCTTTGTTTAAACAGTGGTGAGCCTGACAGTTAAAGAGAAGGGAAATTAAAACCAAGCGTGAAAGTTAAAAGGACTAAATAGGTGTGTGCAGAAGCTAAAAGTTCTGATCAGTACGTAAATCTCTTCTAGCAGCCTATGGAGACACTGTTGGGAAGCAGAATTGGAGTCAATGTGTTTACAGTAAACTTTATCTTGACCATCTGCCACCACTAATCAGATACAATTGGCACTTTTAGTTTGAAGGGAAACATACTCAGGACCTGCAATCCCTCCTGGATATCAAGGATCTAAAAGTTTATCTGCACACAACACTTCATTTGAATTTGTTTACCTCGAAGGAAAACAAGATTAAGGATGAAACATATGCTCCAAAAACCCAGTGAATCGGTTTTAGGTGATAACTTTGGAAACAAACTCCAGGGGTAAAAATAAACCTGTGAAATAAATTGAGTTTATGTTAAATAAGCAGGTTCTTTCCTAATTGAAATATTGTGACAACTGTTGGAGCGAGTCCAGAGGAGGCACCAAGATATCCAAAGGAATGGAGCAGCTCTGCCGTGAGGAAAGACCAGTACCACTGGGATTGTTCAGCCTGGAGAAGCTTTGGGGTGACCTCATGCGGCCTTCCAGTGCCTGAAGGAGCCAACAGGAAACATGGAGAGAAACTGTTTGCAAGGGATGGAGTGACAAGATTAGGGGGAATGGCTTCCCACTGCCAGAGGGCAGGGTTAGATGGGATTTGGGGAAGGAATTCCTCCCTATGAGGGTGGGCAGGCCCTGGCACAGGGTGCCCAGAGAAGCTGTGGCTGCCCCTGGATCCCTGGCAGTGTCCAAGGCCAGGTTGGACAGGGCTTGGAGCCACCTGGGCTGGTGAAAGGTGTCCCTAACCAAGTCAGGAGGTGAAACAAGATGGGATTTAGGACTGTTGCTTTTAAAATCCAGATCTGCATATTGATGACCAAAATTTTATTTATGAAAGAAAAGGAATAGGAGGTAGTAAACAATGAGGATTGACAGGCTTTGATTGCATATAATTTTGTTTTGACATATCTGGAATGCACAGAAGATTTTAAGTGTCTAGAGCATGCAAGAATTCCATTAATAGAACACCAAGAAGAGAGAAAACAGCAAGCAAGATTTTAATCTAAATGAAGACATATTATTTTATTTTATTTTATTTTATTTTATTTTATTTTATTTTATTTTATTTTATTTTATTTTATTTTATTTTTATTTATATTATTTTTAGCACAGCCAATGAAAGATTATATTCCAGCATTCACCTACTTTTCACCTAAGAGAATTCCCTTGTCTGAACTCAATTCTTTGCCAGGCAAACATGAACACAGATCTTTTTGAATGTTATGGGTGTGTGGGCAAACAATTCCTAAAGAATTATTGCCAAGTCACTTTGCTGCCAAATGTTAATCTCAGCCAAAGAGATGTGATTAAGAAAAGGCAATTAAAAAATCAAGCAATGTGGATTAATATTAATAGGAAATATACTAGTACAGCTGTGAAAAACTGGTGAAGCTTTTCATGTGTTGTGTTTTTGGGGAGGGGGAAACAAAAATCCCAGGAAAATGTGCCATCTTTTCCTAAAAATCTGTTGGGAGTGTGCTGACAGGACTTTCAAGATCAATAATATAATTGTATATCCAGAGCAAGACTCTTGTGCAATGGCTGTTAAGGAGAGAGAGATGAAACAATAGGTGTGATCCCACTCATCTATTGGGGCAGTATTTCCTCAAAACACACAGGGAGGGAGCCAACACCACCAGGACCAACCTGGTCCTCCCCCAGCAGGATCAAGGAGCCATCCCCAGAGCCTGGACCCTCAGCCCTGGAGATCTGTGGTCCCTCCACTGGCAGCAGCCTCTGCAGAACCTGGTCTAGGGAAGGAGATCTACAGATGGTCCCAGAAGTAGGGAATCTCCAGCCTCCTACACCTCACCTTCCATTTTTCCACTCTCCCCTTTCTTTGCTCCTCCATAGGAAGGAGGTTTAGGTTCTTGGCCCTATTGTGGTTCTGCAAAGACCCTGCTGATCATCCCCCCACAATCAGCACTTCCCACAGAAGTCCCTGCAGAAGAAGCCTGGAAACTCTGCACCCAACCCTTCTGCTCTATGTGCTGCTCCCAGACTTAATAATCAGACTTAATGATCTTCCTAAAATATTGCATGTGAGATGCCTGTGACATTAATCAATGTTTAACAAAGGCAGGAGTGCTGCTCACTGAATATAAATACTTGCACAGAAAGATTTAGCATTTGTTTAGTGAGCTTAATTAAAAAGCTCTACTTGATGTGAGCAGTGCCCTTTGGAGAATCTAAACTCCTTGATGAAGAAATAAACTGGTTTCCCTCACTTAGAGCTTTCTTTTCTTCCTAAATGATGAGTGGTTTCAAAGATCAGAAGATAAATTCTCATCTGCTATCTTAATTTAAAATATATTTTAACATTCTGATAAGCCCAGGACTTTTGGAAGGCTTCATTTTGTTTGCCTCAGTTGTCGATGAACAAACCTAAGGTAATTAACCCAAGTTAGATATCTCAGAAACATCCAGAGTCTTTGCATTTAGCACAGGAATGGGAAAATGTAGGTGGGAAACCCCACATCCACTAATGATTAAACTGCTTTATCACCTGTTTAATGCAGCTGCCTAATTCCAGTGAAGGTAACGGCCGAGACATCGTTCTGCATTTATTCTCGTAGAAATATACAAATGGAAAGCATGATCAATAATCAAAAGATATGGAATGAAACTCTTCAAGTAAAGAAAAATTCTATAATGTTTTTTTTCCACCACTGCAGCTAAGGCAGATCCTGAACTGCTCTGAACAAAACTCAATTGATTACACTGAGCCAAAAGTTTCTGAGTCTTTCTGACCTTGCAGTTTCTAGCATTGTATGATGTATAGACATAAATACATAACCTACACAGTTCTATACCAAGACTGGGATAGACATAAAAAGAAAAAAAAAATCATTTCCTGTCATATGGTTGCATTTTCCCAAGTTTCAGTTGTCTGCCTATTTTATTCTGTGAATAAAATTGTAGGTTATTGATGACCAGGATTAAAGAGAACAATGCACTTACTATCAAAAAAAAAAATAAAATCCGAAAGTTATCTGTAGTGAAAAAAATTCCAAAGTCATGTGATAAACAAGAAACTAAACCATAGATTTATATCAGCCAAGGGTTTTCCCTTGACTTCACATAAACAGACATGGCTGTACGTCCTGCATCTTAAAAATATTTCAAAAATCCTCTTTGGAGACACTGATGCTTCTCTAAGGTGAAAGGCAGTAAAAAATCTGACACTATAAATTGTACAGACTTAAAATTGCAAAAGAAGTTAGGCCTTTAAAATGTTCTAAATATTGACCTGGATATTACTAGAGTATCATAATCGAATAAGAATAATATATTACTGCAGTAAAATCAATCTGTCAAAATACCTTCTATTTCAAAATTATTGAAAGAGCATTTGATTTATCAGGGCTTGCCTTTTCTCCCACTGTCATGTAATTGCTTATATATTTTTAAATTATGGAGGCTTTCTATGAGAAAAAAAACCCCAACAAATAAACCTTTGAATTCTCAGATTTTCCTGGAATGGAAAATTATTTTAATCTCAGCTTAATTGGTTTTCTTTTAACTGGTGCTGCCAGCAGCATTTGGGGCTTACTTCTTTTCATTAGAAAAAGGGATTTCTGACAGTCAGGTTTTTGGCATGAGTCCATTCAATTAAAAATAATGCAGAAAATTCCTATTTACCTTACCAGAATTATAAAATAATACTGGATAGCTCTTCTGTGGAGATGCAAAGACCTTGTCAAAGTCCTTGTTATTCCGTCATTTACCTCTATGGAGCTGACTACCAACCCAAAAGGATTTTATGACCCAGTGGTCCCATTCAAGTTTTGCTTAATGTGAACACGTGAAAGTCAAGCTCAGGGACTAAAACCTTGATCCAAAGCCAGCTGAAGACACAGCAATTCCCACCTCCACTGTGGACCTGGGAAATGCTTCCTATAAATCCCTAGTGCTGGGTGAGATTCTTAAGATCTCATGTTTAAACCAGTTTTTATCAAAGAAAACACTAGAACACTCACTGTGAGCAAGTGTGAGGCTTCGTTTTCTGAACAGACGTGTCCTGGCAGCTACAAAATCCCTGAGATTCCCTGTTCCAAAGAATTTCCATGGGACATTCACACTGAACTAAAATGGAGCCATTGTTACCATGATTTTTGCCTCTGTAAAAATGGGGCCTTGTTAAATTGTTTCAGGAATTTCATCCAAGTTTATACTGGAATCTGGAGCAAAAACTATAATTTTCCATCAATATTTTTGTCCCATAAGCAGAGTCTTTCCCCAATAATTATTTCAGATGACAGAGATTATTGTGGAAACATTCAAATTACTGAAAATCAGGAATGATTCCCAGTTTTACTGATTACATCAGAAGTATCTTTAATTTTTTTTCCCTGCTCTTGATAAGATAACCTACCTCTCACAGCATGCTCAGACTAATTTCTGTATTTTATTGTCAAAGTTCATCTTGCTGATGAATGTTTTTTTCCCTTCTAAGATTCCTGAACAAAAGGCTGGATAAAAAGGGCTGGATATATTCCCTTGGTGCTATCTTTATCCCAATGTTGAACTGAAGAATAAGAAATTTCAAACATAGACAATTAACTCTTCCTGTCACCTTAAAGACAACCACAAAGAGACCAGTCAAGCTTGGATTTATTTTGGATTAAAAATGATGAAGGAACTTCCGACAGCTCTAACCCTCTACAATCCCAGCTGCAGTCAGAAAAACCTTTCCTGACTAAAGCAGAACATTTCAGTCTATTGTTGCTGGGGAAAAAAAAAAATATATTAACCATCTTGCAGATTTTGGCTGCAGATTTTGGGATGGGAGGGAGCCCATGGAGGAGTCCTGGGAGTCAACACCTCCAGCTCTCAGGTCAAATACAGCATGTGGCACACGGAGTTGTGTTTATGTGCTTGGTCTCACAGCTAACAAATACCAATTTATCCTTATCTTATTCCAGTGGATCTCAAATGTCACCCAGCATGACAATATCTTCCTTCTCGCATCATAGCAGGAGATCTGTAAAAATCCATGGACTCCAGCCCACCCACAGAACACAGATGTTCACTCCTTCTTGTGGGCCAGATCCCAGGCAGCCTCTGCAATACAAATCCTAACACAGTCCTAGTTCCCAAAATAGCATCAACAATTTTTTTTTTTTTTTTGAATTACAAGTTAGATTTTTATGCCTTCCTCCCATCTGCTCTCTAATAATTTGCTTACTGCTCTCCATTCCTGTATCAAAATAAATACATTTTTATCTTTTTTTTTAATCTGTTGCTTTATTGGTTTGGTTTGGGTGGCTTTTATGTATGGCTTTTTTATTATTATCCTATAATATTCTAATATTCCACCATTTTCCCCCATTTCCTAGCTAAAGAAGAAAATATCATTGATTCCTCTCTATGGATATCAATCAATATATTGGAATAATACTGAAGGAGGGATTGGAATGAGATGATCTTTCAAGTCCCTTCCAACTCAAACCATTCTATGAGTCTGTGCATACAGAATAAATTCCTCCCTGTGAGGGTGGGCAGGCCCTGGCACAGGGTGCCCAGAGAAGCTGTGGCTGCCCCTGGATCCCTGGCAGTGTCCAAGGCCAGGTTGGATGGCGCTTGGAGCAGCCTGGGCTGGTGGAAGGTGTCCCTGCCCATGGCAGGGGTGGCACTGGATGGGCTTTGAGGCCTCTTGCAACCCCACTTGCTCATGCTTGATCCTGGACAGCCCTGCAAAGGGCAATGGAAATCCCTGCTCACTGGGATGAAACAGGATATTTTACTGCTCTGCATTATTGCTACACCATTAGCAAAATATTTGCTTCCTTTTTAAGATCATAAAATCACAAAATCTCAGGTTGCTTTGAGTTGGACGCACCTTAAATCCCATCCAGTGCCACCCCTTGCCATGGGCAGGGACACCTTCCACTGTCCCAGGCTGCTCCAAGCCCCGTCCAACCTGGCCTTGGACACTGCCAGGGATCCAGGGGCAGCCACAGCTTCTCTGAGCACCCCGTGCCAGGGCCTGCCCACCCTCACAGGGAGGAATTTTGTCCTCGTATCCCATCTAACCCTGCTGTCCTTCACCATTATTTCCTCTTGTAATTTCCCAGTTTCAATTGGAGTTACGGGAACATTTCAGCTATTTTTGAAATTGCATTCCAACAGCTCATCTCTGGAGTTTTTTCCTTTGCCTCCTCAACCATGTGAGCTCTCCTGTGGTTTACTATGCGTCCTTGTTGTATTGTGTTTGCTTTTACTATTGTTATTACCTGTGTTTTTAAGATGGTTTGTCCCTGTTGCTCCCCCATATCCCTTTGGCTCCTCCCTTGTCACTCTCCCCTTAGACTGCCCCTTGACTCAGCAGAACTGCTGAGTCATTCCTGTGTCCCCTCCCTGGTGCCCTGTCCATCACTCGGCAGCCCATTCCCACCACCTGGAAACTTCCATCAGGGGCGTCAAGTGATTGGATCAGGACCAGGGACCCCTCCCCTACCTTCCCCTAGTAGGTTGTCATCCCTATCTGTTTCCCCGAAAGTCACTCCCTAGTTTGACCCTATTGGCTGTTCTCCCCTTCCACTCCCCCCTTTATAAGTCGCTGCAGAGTCCCTCTCGGGGCTCTCGTCGGTCGGCTGGAGTTAGGTGCAGTTGGAGCTCCTGGAGCTATCAATAAAACCTGACGTTTGCCCCCGAGGAGAGTCAGCCTCATTTCTCAGTGGTTTTGCCGTCCCGTCGCTCCTCCGGAGGCACTCCTTGTAAGCCCTTTGGGGAACCCAAAGGGGGTGCCTTCTGCCATCGTCGTGTCGCCTGGCCGGGCCACTCGACCGGTGTTCGAGTGGACACGACGGCACATCCTAAAGGGGGGAATCATGGAATTCTTAAATTTGGTGGAAGGAAAACTTTTTTCCCAATGAGCCCAGTATTTTCACCTCATAATTCTTGATCATAAACTTAGTGTTGCATATATCATGTATGCAAGAGTCTCTGCATTTTTCAGGGGGGCCTCTATTCTGATTTTCTAGGGGAATTCTCTGATGAGTGTGTGCATAACTATAAATGAATCCTCTTTGCCTTCTCTGGCTCATGAAAAGGTCTTTACACTTGGGTTCTTTGTTTCCCAGCAGCTGTGGGAACAGATCTTTTATCATATTTTATTTATCTGATGCATCCAGATGGAGTTCTGTGATCATGAAGGCATTTGAGAGTGATTTGTAACCCAATCAAATATTAAAGAAATTAAACCTTTTTTTTTTTTTTTTTTCTGGGAATTTGCAGAAGGTGCTTCCTTTCTGATGCTGCTTTTGCGGCTCTGAAGCCCAGCTGGAGCTGGAAAATGGTATAAGCCATAGCAGGAAATGTCGTCTCTATGGAAACTTTCAAACCAAATGGAGGATGATGGGATCAAGTTTACAGAATGATCAATATTTTATCCTGAGCTCATTTCTAAGTGAGGTAGGATAAACTAAGTCCTGATTGGACAAAGGATGCTAAATTCCAGATAGAGGTGCAAACTCCTGAAGTGGACTGAATTGAGGGGTAGAGTGTCTGGGGCTGAATACTCATGTGAAAGAGGGACTGGAACAAAGAAAACCGCACTGGGATATGTAGCATGGAATGGTATCTGGCAGGAGGAAAAAGGAGCAGCATTACCTCTGGACAGGTTAAAAAAAAAAAAAAAAGGTTTGTTTTCTCTGTTGGCTTGAGTGCCTAAACAACACCAGGACTGTGTTTTTCTCCTCTCTCCAGTCACTTCATTTCTGTTCCCTTATCCTCACCTCTGCTTTTTTATCACTTGTCTCCTGTGTATATATTGTTCCCCAGTCTCTCACTCATACTTGTCATTTTTTTCCCAGCCATGCCTGGGCTTTTTGTCCCACCTGGAACCAACTATGATCCATGATCAGCAGATGGGCTTCTTGACATTCTTACTCACTTCTAACTTGCAGTCTTGCAGTCCAATTTTCTCTTATCTGTATCCCAAACTTCCTTACAGTCTGTCCTCTTTCCTTCTTTTCCCCTACACTCTGTGAAAATGTTTGCTTTCAGAACTGGACAGCTCTGCTACAAAGCTGTTCCTTAGTCACAGGAAGAAAGAGCAGAAGAGGATGGAGTAATCTTACCCCTCAGCCTGTGTTAATACACTTGTAACTTAGGAACAGCCATGATACTATTGCAATAATCACACTTAATAGACAGCAATATAAACATACTCCAAGACTTTTTAGAGCGTTTTCCACAATTCTTTATAATTTGTAAGCCCCTGCTGAGGTCAGGGCAGAGCTGTGAGCCCCGGGCAGCAGCTCAGGAGGCTGAGGAGCACCGTGACTCCTGCGCCGGCCCTGGCGCGCAGGCGGCATCAGCAGAGAGCCGGGCAGCGGCCGCGCACAGCCCCAGGGCCCGCGGCCCGGCTCTGCTGCGCTCGCTGCGGCGCGGCTCCCGGGCCATCCTCAGCAGGCTGGCGGCTGCGATCCGGCCCCGCTGCCAGCAGCCGGGGACACAGCGGCACCTGCACCGGGGCACGGGCTCGGGGCCGGCAGCAGCAGCCCCCGCAGCAGGGGCACAGAGCCGGGCAGCGGCCCCGCACGGCCCCCGCTGCGCCCCCAGCCCCTCGGCCGGGCAGCTGGGAGCTGTCGGGGGGCAGGGGCAGGGGCAGAGCTGGGCGCTGTCCTGCCAGCGGCAGGGACTGAGGAGCAGCCCTTCCCCGAGCTGGAGAAAGACTGCCTGCTGCAGAGACTGGCAGAGGAGAAGAGCGGGCAGAAAAGTCAGAGCAGTGCGGAAGAGAGGCCCCCCAGGCCCCTCACACACAGAGCGTGGGAAGAGCCCTGGAAGCTTCAGCCGTGCACAGAGCAGGGCCCAGCTGAGCCCCGCAGATCCCATCCCCAGAGGACAACGCCCGCAGGCCCGGACCCCTTAGAGCGCTGCCGCGTTCCCAGCCCCTCGCTCGACCGGCTGGAAGAGCTGGGGCTGTGGGCAGGGCCAGCAGTAATGGCACTCCTTGGAGAGCTAGGGAGTGAGGAGAGGCACTGGTCCGATGATTGCCAAGACTGGAGTGCCGGGGAAGAGAGCCTGTCACAGTCTGGTTCTAATAACCTAAATAAACTGAAATCTTACTGCGACCCAGGACAACTCCTAAAACTGTTTCTCCAAGACACAGATCAATCGGTGTCCCACAAGGAAGACAGCAAAGCCCAAGAGCGGTGGCCCAAGAATGAGGATGTCAGCATGCACACCACCTGTGTCAACCCTCTTTTCCAGCCCCCGCACAGCCCCTGCTGCCCCCCCAGCCCATTGCCCAGCCAGCTGGAAGATCTCGGGCAGTGGGCAGGGCCGGCAGCCATGGCACTCCTGGCAGAGCTACAGGGAGAGGAGGGGCACTGGTCCGATGATTTCCAAGCTGGGAATGATGGGGGAGAGAGCCTCTCAGAGTCCAGTTCTTTTGACCCAAATGAACTGGAGTTTTACAGCAGCCCAGGACAACTCCTAAAGTTCTTCCTCCAAGACACAGATCACTCAGTGTCCCATGGGGAAGACAGCAAGACTCAAGAGTGGTGGCTGAAGAAGAGAAATGACATCAGCACCCACACCATCTGGGTCAACCCCCTCTACCCTGCCCTCGTGGTGGAGCCCGGCTCGCTGGAGGCAGAAGAGGCAGACTCTGACCTGCCCAGCACATCTCCTACCCCAGCAGCTCCCGTGGACACCCAGCCAGCAGCTGCTGCCCTGGCCAGAGCTCCAGAGGATGAGGAGCAGCAGGTGAGTGCCACTGCCCAGGCACAGGAGGTGGCAAAGACAGCAGCTTCTGCTGCCTCTGGTGCGCAGGCGGCAGCAGCAGAGAGCCAGGCAGCGGCCCCACACAGCCCCTGCTGCCCCCCCAGCCCATTGCCCTGCCAGCTGGAAGATCTCAGGCAGTGGGCAGGGCCGGCAGCCATGGCACTCCTGGCAGAGCTGCGGGGAGAGGAGGGGTCCTGCTGCGAGGAGCTCAGGGCTGGCCCATCCACAGGGTGGGCAGAAGACACAGACCTGAGCAGGAGCGCTGAGGAGGAGAGCACCTCAGGGTCTCTTCCATCTGAGCCATTGCCAAAGACACAGAGCCAGGCAGAACGACCAGGGAAGAGACTGGCTTTGTGCCACTGCCACGCGAGGCTTGGATGGAAGACCAAGACCGAAGGTGCAGCACTGAGGACGAGAGTGCCTCAGTGTCCCTGCCATGTGAGTCATGGGCAGAGAGCTCAGACTCTGAAGCCTGCATACCCCCAGAGGATGGCCGAGATCAGCTGGAAGCAGCCCTGACCTGCCCATCTCCTGTGCACCCACCGCTGCTGTACATGGGCACAGGTGTCAGCAGCCAGCAGTCAGAAGAAGGAAGCCTGTCCCAAAAGGAAGCTATGGAGATGTATGGCAGACAGATGGAGGCTGTCCTGAGGGCCACTTGGTGGGAGAAGCAGTTCCTGCAGAGGCACAGGCAGTCACTTGGGCGTGTGCAAGGCCTGCACTCAGCTAACAAAAAACACACTGCAACACCACTCATAAGAATGTCTTGGGTTACAATGTTTGATGTAAATAAAAGTGTGTATTCTGTCACCATCTGTTAAAACCAGGTGGGGCAGTGTTCTTCATCTCTTCCATGACTCATCCCGGAGAACTCCCTTTGGAGGGATATCTTCTGTTAATGGGCCATCGAGCCTCACTGCGTGACTCATAAATTACATCAGCCCATTGTGAAACGCTCTGCCCAGGGCGAGGAACCAAGCATTCCTAGCTGGATAAATCTGAACTTAGGTAAGTAGCAGCCCTTACCTACTGGTTTCCCAGGGGACAAGAGCTACGTAACCACCACTGGACCTTCAGAGGAAGACCAGACCCTTCTACAGGATCACCACTGAACCACATCTGTCACTTCAACAGAATTGCAGACACCATTTAATGGGACTGCTACCAGCACCTGACCCACAAGGTGTCAGGTTGGATCCTGACTCTGTCAGTGTCTCTGTACTATTGCATTTATTTTAATTTTTGTATTAAATTGCAGTTCTGACTTGGAGTCTCTCACTGGTTTTCTTTCAAATAGCACAAGGAGACATCCCACCACAGCTCCTGGTAATGCCAATGGTCTAACAGCCATTAGGAGCACTGCAGTGAGCACTGGAACACTCTCTCCTTCCTCTGCTGTGCTCCCCACGCCGTGTGTTTGTGCACAGGCCCCGAGCCAGGCCCTGCAGGAAGCCATGCCTTGGCTGCAGTATCTGGATGCCTTTGCATTGTCCGAGGCACCCATCAGAGCTGTTGGCATCCGACTGGCAGCCTTGGGGTGGAGAGGTGCCCTTGCCAAACCAACCGGGTTTAAAGGCCCCTTCACCAATCTGGCAAGGCCCCTACCAAAGAACCTGCTTCTCTTCTCTGGGACACAGACGTGACCAGGAAACAAGGCATGGCAGAGCAAGTGCCAGAGCAAGTGCCAAAGTAACCAAAAGCCTGACTACGGCATTGACGTTTTCTACATGATCAGGACAAGAAAGGGGACTGAGGGCAAGCTCAGTCATTTTGCAGATGACACCAAGTTTGGTGGTGATGCCAATCTGCTGGAGGGCCAGAGGGCTCATGACTGAGGTGCCATTGTAGCTGCTGCCTCAAGAATTTGAAGAATAAAACTAGGAGAATTAAGAGACTTGAGTTCAGTAGGTGAAAGTAGGGGTAGCTATTAGTAGAGCTCCCTCTTTGAGTACAAGATACCAGGATAAAAGCCATCTCATAACTTCTGTTTAATTAATAAACTACAAGCTGGGACTCAGCCTTGGCAGTGACATAAGAAAGCCAAGTGTTTAAGGAAAAGGGTTCTGAAGGCCTAACCTACACAGTTAACTCCAGGTGAAGGAAGCAGGACAAAAAGCCCCCAGCTGTGTTGTCCAAGGGGTTTTGTGCAGATACAAGTCAGGGGCTGGATACAAACAGCTGACCAATAGGGAATCCTCAGGGGAGGAGTGAGTGGATTGCATCAAGTGTCTGGGGCCAGTTGGGGCAGGAGCGTGGAGAGGATGGGTCACATGGGCCAGTGGGGCTTCCAGGAATAGGGGAATTCCAAAGGGGTGTTGCAGACAGGGATTGGCCCGAGGTTTAAGTGGCAGAGAAGGTTCAGGAGTCAAGGGCTGGGTTGTCTTGACAGGCAGGGAAAGAGCTGGAACAAGGGGTGGGGAATGGCAGGAGGGACAGCTTTGAGGGATGGTAAAACCCAGGGGTAAATCAACTTGGGGAGAACATGGGGGTACAACAGAACAAACCACTTAACAAGGAATCAATAAAATAAATTTGAACCACAACACTTCAGTAAAAATATATTTTAAAAAATACATAAGGAGGTTGAATCTCCTGAGAATGGCTTGTATTTTAAGGAAACTGGGAGAGCACTTAATGTGAATTCTACTTTAAAATGCTCTCTGAGGTTGGAAAGTTTGACTGTTGCTGAACATTAAATTAATTAACAAATAATGACAACTCTTACAAAAAAATCTTCATTCAGCAATGGATCTTGATTTAATTAATTTATCAATGGGAATTGCTGGAGCTGGGCCAGAGCAGGGTGAGGCTGGAGCTCAGGGAAAGGTTCTTCCCCAGAGGGTGCTGGCATTGCCCAGGCTCCCCAGGGAATGGGCACGGCCCCGAGGCTGCCAGAGCTCCAGGAGGGTTTGGACAACGCTCCCAGGGATGCACAGGCTGGGATTGTTGGGCTGTCTGGGCAGGGCCAGGGGTTGGACTGGAAGATCCTTGGGAGTCCTTTCCCACTTAGGATATTCTGTGGTTCCATGAAACACACAAGACATAACATTTATCCAATCTTACTTTTAACTCTTCTGTGACCAGAGCATAATGGACCTGTCAACCTTTACTCAACACAGAGCCAAAACCTTGAGTTCTGAAAACCTTAGAAACTATTCTTACAGACACGTCAATCTCTTAAATTAGCATTGTCAATGCATTTCCATCAAGACAGATTTGAAAAAAAACAAACTCAAATTATACGGATTTAAATTTTGTTGCTATGTAACCACTTTGCTCTCCTTATTAGAAAATTAGGAATATTGCCAAGTTATTCTTGCACTGATGAAAAAAGTATAGCTGCTAATCTGAGTGGTCCTTTTTCTGCTTTCTAAAGAAAGCAATAATTAAATATAAGCAAAAAGTAGAAGAAAATCAAGGAAATGGGACCTTTAAACTTTCAAAAAAGAAGAATAAACTTGAGGACATGAACTGAAGTTCTGTACACACATGTGGAAGTCAGACTTGTTTGCAAACAGGTCCAGGTCTACACGTCTTGTACTATATGCAAACATACAATATGGTTCTCTATACAGCCTTTAACAGAAAAGGAAATGCAGGAGGAAATTTTTTTATGCCCTTTGTTCTAAAAAAATATATTTTGCATAATTCTCTAAAAAAATCTAGTGTTTGGACAAGGAAAAAATGTTAATAAATAGTAAATATGTAGACATGATTTCATGGTTTTAGGTAGTCAGTTCCTAAGTTTACAGCAAAAATCAACTTTAATTTTTTTTAATTTAAGAAATCACAAGTCATTTCCAAAAGAATAACTTTCAAGCTTTAGTTACGTTAAAAAAAAAAAAAAAAGGTGAAGGTTTCCATTTATCCTGTTTCCTTCAGCACTCAGAACTTCTCCTGAATCCTGACTTTTCAGACCCATCACCCTGTCCAGCAGCATATAAAAATAGTGTGGTGCTACTCTTTAATGCTTTTCACTACTCAACCCAAAGAAGTTTTGTTTTGCTATTTATTTCCAGCAGAAGGAAAAGTGATGTTATAGATTTATTCTTTTTATGTGCTCTTTACAGCACTACAGCTGCACCAGTAAAACACAGCCTTCTCCCTCTCCTCACAACGCCAGGCCCCAGGAGGATTGGTTATTAACTCTAAATGAGTACTGCAGGACTGCCTTAAAAAGTTTTCTGCTCTTGAATGTTGAGATGGAATGAAAATGGAGTGCTCCTGGGTGCCAAGAATTCTCACACAGCTGTGCTGCGACCAGAGCAATGAGCAAATTAGCCAGGAAGGTTTATGGGGGGTGCTATGACTCCATTTTGGCTTCAGTTCCCACAGTGACTATTCCCTGAGTCAGTAACATTACCTGCAATAACCACATTTGCTTTTCATTTGAAGACCGAGATGATGAAAAAACATCCCATTGTAATTTTCACCAAATCACATATTTGTCCCTAGTAAAGTTGAAGGGAAGTGAGCAAAAGCCCATAAACTTTGAAACTCATTTCATGCCTGCTGAAAAATTGATAGATAATCTTGTAGCTTTGAAATCAGTATAGAGCACACTTAGTGTTTATTGCATGACCTGAAATTAAATTCATTTTTGAAAGTTTTATGACAAAAAAATTATGCACTTCTATTTACAACAAAATTGCTAAAAATTCCTGGGACTAACAGATTGCCATTCCCCAAGATTTTCTGCAAAAGCAGTGGCAGCAGCAGAGCTCTGCATGGGGCACAGCATCCCTGCAGCCTGTGTGCAGGAATGGGGATGGAAATCAGAGCTCCAGCTCCCACAGAATGCAAATGCCTTGTGTTCTCCTGGCAGGATCTGCAAATCCACGTGGCCCTGGGTGTGCACTTCAGCCGTGCTCACAAACCACCTGTTCCTCAGTCTTTGTTAATGATGTTTTTCCCTTTTTGTCCCAAAAAGGACAGACATTTTACTTGAATTATAAGCAATTTACCTCCAGGCTGTACTCCAGCAGGCAGAGATCTCAATCTCAATAATATTACTGCAAATACTAGTGGTAGCTAATGGAAGAACCCAATAAAACATGGATATCCACTTGGAAGGATATTGGAGGGATCATGAAACATTTCATTGCATGCAGCTATTTTTGCTAGTCTTTATCAGATGATAAAAACAAGACATAGAGTTATATGTCTTGTATATGTATATCTATATACAATCTAATGAAAGGGATTCAAACGAAACAGAAAGAGAACCTGAAATATTCTTCAAAAGGAAGGCTTTGACCTTTTCCCAGTACAAATGGAAAGGGTCATGGAAACCAGCACACTCTATTCTTTGACCAAAATATCAGTGGGATTAAACCTTGTGGATCACAAGTACTCTGAGCAGCTCTAAACCCTATCTGAGCTCTACCCCAGTGCCATTAGGGCTCACAGTCATGGACAGATGCAGGAAAACATTGGATATGACTTAAACTGAAAAGAAATGTTGTGACTGCATTTTCTTCTCTTTGCTTCCATGATTTATTTCATTATTAGCTACTCTTTTTTTGTGAGTATTGTATAATTTTATGGTGCAAACATGCTCTTGTCTCAGGTATGTAATCCTTCCTTAGTGCTGGCTGCCAATTGCAATCACAGAATTACGGGTACATCCAGGTGATTCTTTGCTCTCCTTGGATAGCAAAGCTGACATCACCTTGTCCTGATCCACATCCTTTCCATTTAGTTCTTAAATTTTATAATTCATCTTTATGCTTTATCAAAAATGCCGAGTGAGCAGACAAGTGGAATCAGAGAATCACTGAGAGTGGCAAAGCCCTCCAAGGCCATTGAGCCCAACTTGTACCCAACTCTCACCTTGTCACCAGCCCAGAGCACTGAGTGGCACATCCAGTCATTCCATGGACACCTCCAGGGTGTCCCTGACTCCAGCCTGCATAATCTGATATTTACATTAAACTTCCTCTAGGATATACATAAATGGACTCCACCACCTCCCTGCGCAGCCCCTTCAACTGCCTGACCATCCCTTCCAGGAAGAAATTGCCCCGATGTCCCATCTACACCTGCCCTGGTGAGTATCATGAAAGCTGATAACTCTGTAAAAACCACAACTAGCTTCTGTTAATGGTTGCAAGACCCTGTGGAAACATTTCAGTTGATGTTTTTAGAAAACTCCATTTTGGCATCTTAGTTTCTCTGTGCTCTCCGCATAATACTGCCAATTTCAAACAGGAAAAGGTGATAAAATACTAAATGAAACATGCAGAGTTACTTTCACGCATAAAAACCCCAACCCAACCAACCAAAGCAATGAGTATGTACAATTTAAGACTGCAACTCTATCCCTGCAGGTGAGGCCAGCCACCTCAGCCAGTTCCATGTTCCAGGTGGAACAAATGGAGTGAAAAATAGAAAATGTAGCACAGAAGTCCTAACTTACTAACTGAAAGAGTTTCTTTATGTCTTATTAGACAAAAAAGGGGAGTTTTTTCTCAGTGACTGATTAAATTACTCTGTCACGGAGAGTGGCAGGACTGGAGGAATCTGAGCACTTCCAATTATTGGAAACTGAGAGAATGTCTTATGAACTGAAAACGGCATCATTGCTAATTCAAACCTTTCTACCAAATGCTCCAGGTTTCTTTCAGCAGAAAGAGGCAAATCCTACAATGAGAGCCTTAAAAAAATTGGTGCCAGAGCAATTTTGAGTCAAAAGTTCCTTCCAGGTTGAACATATATGTGATTAATTACTTCTATTTATAGTTTTTGTTGCATTTGATTTAGAGAGGGTTTTTTTAATATCTGCTTTTGTAGTTTGTCTATTGAGTACACAGACAAAACATTGATTTTCAAGATACATTTTTATGTTACTTATAGAAAGCAAGTAATAGGAGCAGAAAAAGAGAGTTGAAGTGTGAATATGCATGTTGGCGATGTTTAAAAAACATTCCAACACTGCTCTCATTTTTTAGTGACTTCATACTGTCGGGATAAAGCTAGTTAATTGAGATTTCCAGGATCTGAGGGTCAGGTGGTAGATTTGATCAGGAAAAAATACATTTCAGCATCTCCTGCTTATTTATTTTCTGACTGGTGAAGTAAAAAATACATCTTCCATCTATATAGTCACACTGTAGAGAAAAGGCATCTGGTGAATGCTTCTTAAAGTAGAAAGACTAAGGAGAATTTGTTTTCTTGGATGGGGAAGACATGAGCAAAACCAGAGAAACAAATAAAAGAAGACAAAAGAGAATTTAAAAACAGGAAAATATTAAAAGGACAAAATTCAAAGATTTATTAGATCTTGAAGAGTCATAGAAGGATAATTCTAAGTCATCAATATGTCTGAGAGAAATTAAGACAGGGTCAAAGACTTTCCCCTTCACATTTCATGTAGGGGAGATGTGAACTTCGAGGTACACCAGAAGGGGGACCATCTCTTTGGAGCAGCTGATTGTCTTGGGGATGGTTTTTTATCCTATACCATTTTTGGGTTTCTTTTGCTTTTGTGTCTTTTGCTTTGTGTCTGTCGCTGCCTCCCCCATTCCCCCTGGCTCTGTGTGTTGTGATTAATGAGAGCCATGGTGGGGCTTCTGCAGACAGGCATGGGATGAGGAGCAGCTCCTTAATCCCTTCCCTTCCCTTCCCTTCCCTTCCCTTCCCTTCCCTTCCCTTCCCTTCCCTTCCCTTCCCTTCCCTTCCCTTCCCTTCCCTTCCCTTCCCTTCCCTTCCCTTCCCTTCCCTTCCCTTCCCTTCCCTTCCCTTCCCTTCCCTTCCCTTCCCTTCCCTTCCCTTCCCTTCCCTTCCCTTCCCTTCCCTTCCCTTCCCTTCCCTTCCCTTCCCTTCCCTTCCCTTCCCTTCCCTTTCCATTGTGGCCGAGAGAGGCTGGGACTGGGTTCGTGTGCTGCTTGTTTGTTATGTATTTATATATACACACATATATATATATATATATATATATATATTCTATTAAAGAACTGTTATTCCTCTTTCCATATCTTTGCCTGAAAGCCTCATAATTTCAAAGTTATAATAATTTGAAGGGAAGGGGGTCATGCTTTTTCCATTCCAAAGGAGGTACCTGCCTTCCTTGGAAGATGCCTGTCTTTCAAGCCAAGACAGTGATCTACGAAAACAAACCACAAGTCGTAACGTAAAGACAGTACTTAAGTATCTCTTGTCCAAAAGAGCTTTCTCCTCAGCTTTTCCCGAGTTTTATTGCTGAAGAGGAGCAGCAGCTTTCCCGTGTCTGTCAGTCAGTACAGACACAGCAGGTAAAATGGATTAATGAGTATGTGACAGGCACTCAACACTGTGTGGTGTTGACAAGCATCAGCATTTAGTGCCAGCCTGTCCTCGGATGGAGCAGTTCTGATCTCCACTTCAGATTTATCAATGCAGAAGTGTTCTGATCCCTTCCAGGCACAATCATGCAAATGGCATCTGGAATCGGAGTGAGAAAATCCCTGTCTGTCTCTATGTGCTCCTCCTTCCTGTTCAGCCCTCTAGGAACATGTTGCTTGCAAGAGACAACAGAATTGCTGAGAGCCACAGAAAATGAAAAATTAAAACTGAAGGTAACAAGGAGAGCAAAACTGGATGCTGCCCACAGGGTTTTTCTTGTGTAACATGGCCTACAGGCCAGTGGGGGCCGGGGACAATTACTGGAGGATACACAGATGCTCAATGTGATCTGCACCAGTGAGTAGACCTCTCTGCTCAGAGTTCAGTTGGAATAATTTATTAGCACCCCAATCAGCATTTTCACCCCAGGCACTCCTAAGCAGCTGCTTGGTGTGTAATGAGCACTTAACTGCACAAACACATCTTTCCATCTGCACTCGTAAATAAATCTGTGCTGCAGGATGCCCAGCGCTGGTGCTGTTGCCATAAATCAGAACCTCCTCTTTAGTTTAAGGTAACAACAGAGATTTTCATTATCAGAAGTTTTTTGTCTTTATGTAGTTCAATGAGTAAGTCAGTTTGTAGCGCTCGAAAACAAACTGTGTGAAAAACCGAGCAAGTGTCAGAACTCTTGCCTGTTACACGTAGCTTTGCTTTACAGCCTCAGAAAAGAAAGTAAAATAAGTAGAAGAGATAGGGGGATGGACTGGGAGGGTGATGGAGATCAAATTAACTATTTAACATAGTAATGGAAGGCTCCTCATCTAGAAAAGAAGTGTCAGGGTGAACCATTCGGTGGTAGGAAGACAAAAAGGGTCAAAATACAAAACCTGAGAGCAGTAATTTAGCAATATCACAGCAGCACATTTAAATACAGTAAGGGGAAACATTTTCTCAGGCTGCATAATGAAACTGGAGAAATACCTATGGAAACACCCCATGGAATCTAATGCTCTAGAGAGTTTGGAAAAGCGCAGAGGAGGTAAGAGTGCCCTTCCTGTTCAGTGCGATGATGTCTCCCAGCCTGGAGAGCCCGAAGGGCAGACTGGTCCCTTCCCTTCCTCTGTGCTCCTGCTCAAAACACAGCACTGCATTACAGAGATATTTGTTCTCTTTTAACAAAGCTTCTCATGTAGTCTTACTTCACCCATTGAATTCACTTGGCAAATAAACACTTTAGTCCCCTCTATGACATAGAGAGCTCTAGATAAATGAAAATTGAGTTTTAGCTGAGTTGTCAGTAAATGTGAGGTAGATTTATCTGTGTGTGTTTTCAAGAGGTCTTATGACTTCAGATAGTATTTTGGAGGTTTTTTATTTAAAAACTGCACATTATGTTTCGTTGTAGTTTTTTCTTTAATCCTCTATTACTGTTGTGTATTTTGATCTTTGTTTTTCCCCCTCCTAAAAACTAGCTATAATATGCATTAAAATCTTGTGGAATTATATGGATTGGATAATATATAAACCAATGCAGAGACTAAAAAAAAATAGAAGGAACACTTGGTATGGCACAGAAAAGCTGAGGATAAATACACCAAGTGCAAAGATCAAAGAATGGATATGACTGGATCATTCAGGGTTTTTTGAAACCATTAATTTAGTCATAAGGAGAATAATTCTGCCAATAAAAGGAATGCTTTTTGGATTGGAAGATAAGGGAGCAAGCAGTCATAAACAGCTATGAGCTGTTCAGGAAGGCAGTGACAATATAATATTTAGAGTGGCAAAAAGTACACATGTTAAAAGATAAGCTTGTCCTACTCAGAAATCCCCCAGAGTGCCATGCGAAACTGGAAACCTAACTTCTACTGGATTCCAGTAGAATCTGTGGCCTGTGTTAAGAAAAAAGTACATGGTATGGACTGGAGATACGAGAACAAATAATACTTGAAAAGAAGGTAATTATAGTGAAAGAGCACAAAGACTGTGGTGTATAAAAGAAAGAGAGAGAAACAAACAGTGCAGATGAGAGTCCAAGGAATGCTATTACTTTGTTCTGGCTAAACATGAGGAAGAAGATTTATTCATTTTTTGTATTTGAAAAATGCATTATTCCAGTGATACAAGGTGAAGTTGAATTTTCTTACTGAGATAAGGGAACAGCTTTTAAGGATAGGTGCTATGTTCTGAAAATATTGTGAAGAAGCCTTTTCATGGGATTATGAAATGCACTTCTAAATTTTCATAGATGAGTAACCTGAGCTGGCAAACAGAACTTCAAAAGTCCTGATGTGCATAACTGAGGTAGGTCCCGTATCTGTTTTGTGCCAGGAGGAAGGCAGGGATATCAGGGACAGGGAAGAGTGAAAGTGGACACCTTCCACTAGTCCAGGTTGCTCCAAGCCCCGTCCAACCTGGCCTTGGACACTGCCAAGGATCCAGGAGCAGCCACAGCTTCTCTGGGCACCCTGTGCCAGGGCCTGCCCACCCTTACAGGGAACAATTCCTTCCCAATATCCCATCTAACCCTGCCCTCTGACAGTGGGAAGCTGTTTCCCCTTGTATTGTCACTGCAGGCCCTTGTAAACAGTCTCTCTCCCTCTTTTTTTATGGCTCCTTTAGCCTCTAGAAGGCCACAATGTGATCATCCAAAAGCTTCTCTTTTCCAGGAGACTAAGCTGAACAAGCCCAATTCTCCAGTTTACAGGAAGGACATGAGGGAAGACCCCAGGAGCTACAGACCTGGGAGTCTAAACTCAGCACCTGGAAAAAATATGGAGAATGACACTGGCTGCTATGGAAAGGTATAATCAACATGAGCTCCCAAAGGGCAGGTCCTGCTTAACTGATCTGGTGTACTCCTGTGATAAGGCTACAGCTCCATGCCTGAAGGAAAGACACTGGATGCAGTTTTCCTGGTTCTTAGTAAGGATTTTGATACTGTCCCTCACAGCATCCCTCTGGCCAAGTTGTCCAGCTGTGGGATGAGCAGGTTCATGATGCACAGAATGAAGAACTGGTTGAAGGACAGATGTCAAAGGATTGAGGAGATTGGGGACACATCTGCCTGAAGAACCCTGGAGGCAGGGGTGGAAGGCACAACCTGTGAGAAGTGGTTGAGGACTCTTGTTATGTCTACTTTGGAGAAACCAAGGCTGAGTGGTCACATCTTGGATCTCTGTAGCTTCCTCAGGGGACTTGGAGAGGGACATGGCACTCTGTTCCCCTGGACCCAGTGCCAGGAGCCGTGAGAATGATTAAAGCTGTGTCAGGGGAGATTCAGACTGGAATCTGAAGTACCAAAAGGGTTCTGTCAAGCAATGAACAGATTTCCTCAGGAGGTGGGGGAAGCCCCAAGCCTGGCAGTGATTGAGGCATTAACACATATTTTTGATCAACCCTGAAGTGCTCAGGCAGTTGGACAGATGATCTTTGTTGGTCGCTTCCAGTAGGAATTATTCTCTTCAATTTGATTTGATTCCAAAACCTGTATCTGTCACACTGTTTATGATTGGCAAGGTACTCCATGTGACCAGCTTTGTTCAGCTGGGGCTATAGGGGTCTAATCCTATTGTAGATATCTTGTCTAGTCCTGAAAACTCTAATTGGAGAGCTTGAAGAAAACCAAAAGGGAAAACCAGTTTATGAATATTCTCGGGAAATGCCTATTTAATCTGAGTAAATGCTGTCTCCTTTGCTGAAAGTGGATAAATAAATTCTGTGGATTACCCAAACACTCTTCAGTGTTCTGTGACACATACTGTTCTGTAATTCAAAGGGTTCAAGTTAAAAATAAGTCAACTGCAACATAATATATACCCAATAGACAATGATATTGCTATTATAAAAATCCTTTAAAAATATTTTTGTTGCATAGTTAAAACTACAACAAAACACAGCTGATGACTTTTGCAAAGGTAAACAAAGCAAAGCACTTGGCTTTAAATGACTGCAAGAATCCACCACTGACTAATATTTAACAATATAAAATGGAATTTAAAACTGACATAAATGCAGAGAAAGATGCTTTATAGTGGTTTGGGCTTGGCTGTCTATAAGAATACAGGATTAATTTTTTTTTTTTTTCAAAACAAGTGTTCATAGAAAAATATATTATGTGAGGTGAGGTTATTTATTCTCTTATGGGTTCCTCCAGATCACTGAAGTGTGTAGCTGACTCTTAAGTCAAGAAAGCTGGGTAATAAAGTATATGGCACATGATAAAACATAGGCACTAAAAGAAGATAATGAGGGTAATTATGTGTTTCAGTGGCCATGGCCTAAATTGGGATCACATAACTCATCAGTCAATCTTTACTTACAAACTCACACAGGTACTAGGGGTCTGTAGAAGGCCAAGGAGAAAATGCTTGGAAAGCTACAAGCAATTAAATAACTGGCATTTTCCTAATATGCAGAGACAGTTGTGGATCATCCCTTATTATGACCAAGGATATATACTGAAAATAATAACAATTTCTCAATACATTTTAACCCCCACTTCGTCTTTCACAACCCTTTGAGATGGGCACTGGAAGTTTTGCATATTCTTCTGAACAAAAAGAAGTGCATGAGCTCCTCAGATATTTTATTTTGCTTTTTTAAAACAAAGAATGAAGGAGTACACAGGAATTCCAAATGTGCACACAAACAAGGCTCTTTCATGTTCACACAGGCAGAACAAAAACAAAAAAAAAAAATCCCTGCAGCAACTAATTCTCTGTCGTCTTATGTTGAAACTTAGAAAAAGCAGAGTCAATATCAGAGAAGTCAATTCACAAAGAAATCTCCAACTGTCCAGTGGTGTTCTTTGTTCATGGAGCTGATCAAAGCCCTCGGATGGAGAAGGGAGCAGGAGCTGTCAGGAAGCAAAGCCCTATTTCTCTGCTTTAACAGCAAAATAAATGAGCATATTCCACTTGTTCTGTCCAACAGCCATCCAGGTTCTCTTGTGTGACCCAGGGAGGCTCCTAAAAACCCACAATGGAAAGTTTTGTGTAGTGATTCCATTTAAGTTTGGGCTTTCACTGGTACAATCAGCTGGAATTATACTGCATGGCACAATATAAATAAGTTCTTGTTCCTTTGCTGGACTGTGGCTCAACATGAAGGAGATACATCCACACCCAGAGTTTGCCTGGCTCTGAAGAGTCTTTGCTTAATCAAAATTTCCTGAAAAAAAATATTTCTTGTTTATTGATTATATTTACAAATAAATAAATACTTCCTTTTTCCTGTAACTGAAATTCCTGTATTGTGGGAGACTGATCAGGCATTACAGATTGCTTTATGGAGTGGGGCACTCATGTTTGTGATCTTATGTGTAAAACTCATATTTTTTTCTGTACGTCTTTTGCCTGACTTGCATGGAATCTACTTTTTTGTTGTTGCTCTGATTTTCCCTCCCAAATCAGAATGATCAAGCCTTTAGTAGCTTATCACTGAGTAACAAACCACCTGTAAAATTTATACTCATACTTTACATCTATGAATGTGTATATAAATGTAAAATATAAACTTATATGTTACATATATATATATATATGTGTGCATATATACATAAAATATATTCATAAGGGTCTTGCCTAATACATTTCTAATAAATATTGTCTTCTTATAAAGAAAAAAACAAAATGTAAATATAAGAATGTCCTCAAATTATTCTACCAAGTAAAATAGCCACAAAATCATTAATATCCACCACAGAAACTATAAAAGCTGCTGCACTACCTGTGGCCACCAGACTGCCCTTAATTCCTAGGTGAAGTTTAGGAAAGAGGGAAAAAAAGGAAAAAAAAAAGAATGGGATGGTATTGTTTATGAAGAGAGTGCTGGAGATGAAAACAAAATAACATTTACACTGAGCATTTCTTAGACGACGTTAAGCCTAGGCTTTGAATTAATTCTAGACCAGGTTCATCATTTTTTCTACAGTGTTTCACAATTACAGAAACCTTTCAACATTAACAGATGACAGAGCCCCAGTGAGACATCAGAAACAGGCCTTTAGCTGTGCTGCTTGACACAGGCAGCCTGGCTCACTAAAGCAGGAAGCTGGGACAAAATCCCAACCTCACAGGGACATATGCATGGAACAGCAACTGAGAGAACCCAAAGTTCTTCCTAATAAGACTGCATGCATAAATAAAATCAAATAATAAAATAATTTAAAATTAAAATTAAAATTAAAGTAGTAGATATTCTGATTTTTTTTTTCATTTTATTAATTATTACTTTGCATGCCTCTAGCCCAGCATAAGCTCTAAGGGCTCAGGGCAAAGGAAAATGTGTTGTACAATGTCCTTGACTTTCCTCTCCAAGCTGAGATCTGAGCACCTGATTCAGGTGTGAGCATGAACCAGGGACAGAAAAAAAAAAGAAAAAAAAACTTTGCGGTTTGGAATAATTTTTTGTGCTCTTATGGGTCTGTTTTGAAAAACTTTCACGAACATCTGCCTAAGACATATGAAATGTATTTAATTGTACCAGCTGGGTTCTTTTCAATAAGAAATTGGAGCTAATCAAGTCTGCCATTATCTACTGAAGATGCCAGAGGCTTCCTTGTTCTTTTATTCTTCCTTCTAAATTGGGAGAGGGTGACTGAATCTCCTTTGTATAATTTTCTGTTGCTGCCAGAATGTTTACAATTTATCCTTAATTAACCACAAAATGATTCTGTAATCAGTGGCAAAGTTCAAAACTGTAATAAGTAGGCTTTTTGTGAGTATATTTTTAAATTAATTCATTGTGGCTTGTTCTCAAGCCTTCTATGGTTTGCAGAAGTGGAAAAAGCTGATAAATTTCAGCATAATCTGGAAGGAATGATGTACCAAATTACAGGGTCAGGGAATCACAGGATGGTTTGAGTTTACCTGGAATCGTTCCAGACCAGCTTGGATGGGGCTTGGAGCAACCTGGGACAGTGGAAGGTGTCCCTGCCCATGGCAGGAGTGGGACTGAATGGCCTTTAAGGTCCCACCCAACCCCAAACCATTCTGGAGTTCTGGGATATTTTAAAGCATCAAGGATGTGTTTCTAAATCGATCAGAAGTGCCCTAAATCTGTATACAGATATTTTAAATAGGGAACATTGTGGTCAGTGTTGGGAGCTCTGACCAACAGCTGAGCACTGGGAAACACAGAACAAATGCACTGTAGTGAAAACAGGACATTTTTGATACATGTCAAGAATTATACCTCCCAAGCAAACCCTTTTCAGAAGGTCTCCGTGCAGTGGATTGGTCAGGCTAGGACACAGCACCTGGAATTGGCTGAAAATGATCCAGGTTGCATTAAAACTAAAGCAAGCAGACAATTATCAGATGTCTGTGTGAGTCTATATGAAAAATATTCAACATTTATTTCCTGAGATATAGTAATAAATTTTGGCTGAACTAAACCATGATTTGTGCATTTTTTTCTTGTTCTCCTGTCAGAATACACAAATCAGTGTTTATTCATAAGAGTCTGAGCAAATGCAGATGATACCAAGCTGAGAGGTGCAGTCTGTACAGTGGAGGAAAGGGACAACATCCAGAGGGACCCTGACAGGATCCTGGGAAGTGGGGCTGTGCAAACTTAATGAAGTTCAAAAGGTCTGGAGCAAGGTCCTGCAGCTGGGCAATGGCAGTGAAGACTGGGGGATGCCTGGATTGGGAGCAGCTGTGCCGAGAGGGATTGGGGGTGCTGGGGGGTGAAAAAGTGGTCACACCCCAGCAATGTGCTCAGAGCCCCCCTGCCCTGGGCTGAGCCCCCAGTGTGGGCAGCAGGAAAAGGGGAATTCTTCCCTGCTCAGACGAAACCCCACCTGCAGATCTGCCCCAGCCCTCAAGCCCAGCACAGGAAGGATGTGGAGCTACTAAAGCATGTCCAAGCAGGCCCACAAAAATGATCAGAGGGCTGGAATAGCTCTCCACAGGCTTTGAGCATCCTGATCCTGTGATAGATATCCCTGCCCATGTCAGGAGGGATGGATGAACTTTGAAGCTCCCTTTCAACCCAAACCATTCTGTGATTCTAAACTCCTTCATTATTTGTGGTACTTTGTGCCATCACTTTTATACCAAAATGCTGTGATGCAGCTCTTACTGAACCCTAGTTTCTCTCCCAGAACCCCAGAGTTCTTTCTTCCCTCACTTAAACTAAATTTCATAGTGTCACAAACACCAGCAAGGAACGTGGAGCCATATGCAAGAAGTTTCAGATCGAAGTGTCTTTTTTCTGTCTTGTTTCTATATTTTTAAATAATTTTTCTCAGCAAGTTCTCCACAGCACCCAGCTGGTGTTGCCAGTGGCTTAGAAAACTGGAACTGTCTATGTATTCAAATGGGAATTTAGAGGGGTAAATATTGAATCAGTCCAAATACATTCTTGAGACATATGGCATTATCAGCAAGCTTAATAAAAATAAAAGCATATTTTGAAAAACCACCCCAACTAAAAGGACTGGCACATTAATAAAAAGAATAGCCCTTGGCAAGGGCAAGGTGTCTGATACAACTCAATAATGATATTCATGGGGTGTTTAATGAACCCTATGTTATTGTGATATAAGGAAAAAAGTACAGAAGTGTTAAATGGAGCTTGGGGCTGTTTTGCAGATTTCTCCAAGCTTGAATTATTAGGAGTCTGGAAGGCTGAGGGGAGGAACAGCTAAAGGAAAAAGAGTTTAAACATTAAATATAACACTTAGAGCCAGCTGCAGAACACCCATCAT
This sequence comes from Vidua macroura, assembly GCF_024509145.1. Lineage (NCBI taxonomy): Eukaryota > Metazoa > Chordata > Aves > Passeriformes > Viduidae > Vidua > Vidua macroura. The sequence goes on from NC_071579.1 coordinate 6,886,640, forward strand.
CTTGCACTGCCAAAATTTGGTTACTGAGCAGCTTGTTTCCTGTGGCTGCTTTTCTAAAACTTCTCTTAAACTATAAGGAATGGAACGCTTGGAAAATAGGGATCTGCTGGATGACACTTCCCAGATTACTTAGCACCACAACCAGTGCTTGGGTGTGGGGAGTGTCACCATGAGCAGTACAGTGCTCAGAGGACAGTTTTCTATGCTGTGAGCAAGCACCCCAAGCTGGAAGGGGCCCCCAAGGATCATTGAAGTGCAGCTGCCCTTCCCAGCACACACAGAAGCACAGTTGGCTGGGGCTGTGCTCCTCCTGGTTCTCCCTCACTGCCTGAATTCATATCCCTGTGCACACCCACAGGTTCCTCAGCCCCTGGAGTTGACTTTGATCCTGTCCAGCATCACATATCTATTAACTGGGCTCCTTTTCATCCAGTCTTCAACTCCAAATTTGAATATTTCCATATTCTGGTTTCCTCCTCCGCTAGTCCAGCCAGCTGGTGCAGTTGGGAGTTTGCTGATGAATCACACACAGAGATGAACAGAGTGTGAACTTTCAAGAAATGTTTAAAACTTGGAGTAGTTTTTCATGTGTTAGGGGAAGTTTTCCTGGATACTTGGAAAAGGTTCTTCCCCAGAGGGTGCTGGGCACTACCCAGGCTCCCCAGGGAATGGGCACGGCCCCGAGGCTGCCAGAGCTCCAGGAGGGTTTGGACAACGCTCCCAGGGATGCACAGGCTGGGATTGTTGGGGTGTCTGGGCAGGGACAGGAGATGGACTGGATGATCCTGTGGGTCCCTTCCCACTCAGGAGATTGTGTTATTCCATGTCATTAACCAGAAATTCTCCCAAAGCAGATGTCCCTGCACTCCACGTATCCTTGCATCCAGATCTCCTTAGACAAGCACATCTCTGTGCTGACAACTTCCAATTCCTTCAACAGGAGCATTCTCCCACTGCAGGCTCATCATATTTAATGTATTACACCTGCTAGTCATGAATATTTTACTCTGTAGTAAACACTGGGAAGAAGAAAGCCCAGAGGAAACCTCTCCCAACCTGCAACTGCAAAAAATGCCAGCTTTGCCTTGCTGCTGTGCCCTTATAGCTGGAACTCCATCCTGCAGTTAATAAGGGGGTTAAAATGTGCAGTTATTTCTAAACCTTTCTGTCCAGGTTACCAGCATATGCATTGTGTGTGCTGGTGAGGTTCTTTTCAGGAAAAAATATACATGTAATTGGTATTCTCTACAAATAAAATAACACATTGTTGGGTAATAAAAAAGGATGCAGGGCCATTGAATTGAGCAGAGAGGTGTTGACTGAGAACATGAGAACTCTGCTTAGAGGTTTTCCATTTGTTAGATTGAAATAATGTCAAGAGGTCTGTTATAACAGATTATTTCCATGATATTCCTCTAAGCTATGGCTTGGGGGAGCTATCCAAAGATGACTGTCTACTGTGGCTAATCTCCAGCCACTCTGTGCCTTAATCCCATTATTTTTCCCATTCATCCCATAATTTTGCATAAAGCACATTTGTCAGTTTATATGTCCATATGGAGTGCAGGGTTCAGTTTATGAAGAGGTTTCATTTTGAGATTTGCATATTACCCAACTTAGCATGAAAGTATTTTTTCTTCTTGACAAATGTTAGATTGGAAAGATACATTATGCAGTAAAGTCCAGGGAAAAATGCCAAATCTGAGGGAATTTAGCATCATGAACATATAAAAGTGACTAAAAAATAACTGCAACATTTATACTCCCAACTTGGAAGTATGGAAATAAACTTTAACATAGAACCAAACAGCTTCTGCCTTCAAGGAGTCTGACATTTGCATCCCTAATAGTCCCAAGATTTCTAACAGCAAATCCAAACAGCCCTATCTGCACCCTGAAAAGTGAAGATATAAATACAGATACACACAGACATATGTTTATACATTCATTACTTAGAAACAATTTTAACTGCTCAGAGCCCATGGCAAGATGCAATTTTTCCATGGGTATTTTAAAAGAGCTGCAGAATGTGTCATCACCGATGTAATGCTGACCTGTTTCATGCCTAATATTCATATTTAAATAACTAGATATTTCCTAAACAGTACTTAGAGCCTTTTAAATGCAGTAATGTGTCCAGCAGCACTAGAGATTATTACCCAGAAGAACTTGTGAAATATAGGAGGAAAATAAACCCCCAAATATTAAACTTTGGCAACAGCACCATAACCATCCAATTGATTTCACTAAGTATTTTTTAAAGTCTTGTTGCAATGATTTTTTTCAAAGATTTTTCTCCTGCTATTTTACTATAGAGACCCATTTTGTAAAATGAAGTGATGAAATTCTGTGTTCATTCCCAATACATTTTTAAGGTAAATGATCTCAACTAAAAATAAGATTTGCTATTTGTTTTGGGGTTCATCCTTGATGCAGCCCCTAAATGAGCTGAGGTTATATAATGTACCATACATTTATGAGGTACATTTATAATGTTATATAATGTATCATACAGACAATCCACAGTCACTGAGGTTGGAAAAGCCCTCCAAGCCCAACGAGTCCAAGCTGTGCCTGATCCCCACCGTGTCCCCAGCCCAGAGCACTGAGTGCCACGTCCAGGGACACCTCCAGGGATGGGGACCCCAAGCCTCCCTGGGCAGCCCCTTCCAAGGCCTGAGCACCCTTTCCATGGAGAAATTCCTGCTGCTGTCCAACCTGAGCCTCCCCTGGCCCAGCCTGAGGCCATTCCCTCTCCTCCTGTCCCTGTTCCTGGGAGCAGAGCCCGACCCCCCCGGCTGTCCCCTCCTGTCAGGAGTTGTGCAGAGCCACAAGGTCCCCCCTGAGCCTCCTTTTCTCCAGGCTGAGCCCCTTCCCAGCTCCCTCAGCCCCTCCTGGTGCTCCAGCCCTTCCCCAGCCCCGTTCCCTTCCCTGGACACGCTCCAGCCCCTCCAGGGCTCTGTGGCCACGAGGGCCCAGAACTGGACCCAGCCCTCGAGGTCCCTCAGCAGTGCCAGCACAGGGCACAGCCACTGCCCTGGGCCTGTGCCCACACCAGGGCTGGCACAGCCCAGGGGCCATTGGCCTCCTGCCCACCTGGCCACACCTGGGCTCCTGTCCAGCCTCTGTCCCCAGCACCCTGGGCACTTTCCAGCCACGTTAAAAACAAGCCCTTGTTAGAAACACTCCATTGGGGGTTCATACTGACTTTGGAGAAACACACAACCTGTGTCAGAGGAACTGCATGGGGAAAAACCCAGTGTGACTGTGAGATATATAATTTCCTGGCTGTTTGGAATAAAATGGGGAGAGACCACCAGAGTCTGCCATAAGGCAGATAGATATCTGCATAAAAATAATATTTAACCAATCCTGAAGGTCCAAGGGAAGCCCATGGGGCATCCCATGAAGTGAAAGCTCAGAGAGAACAGGTATCCACAGACCTGTGAATAACTTGGAATGGTGAAGAGAAGACTGCAGCAAATGGGAGAGGGGAAATTCCCCCATGAGAGGGAGGTGTACCTGGATATTTTACACCCCAAATATTGTGTTCACACGGAAACATCTCAGATGTTTTGAAGTTCTGTCGTGCCCTCCACCAGGAAAGTAAATTAAAACCTGTGTGCATTAAAATCCTAAAGGTGTGTCCAGACCTTGCACTCCTCACCATGGAAGTTTATCCTCTAAAATGCTTATGGAGTTTTTCAGAAGTAGAACAAGAACATTCAGATCAACATTAGATGACAAGGAGAAAATTAGTTTCAGAAATCAGATCCTTGGAAGAGTTCTGGACCAAGAAAAATTTTAATCAACTAAATATTTTCAATTTGACATGTAATTAAATGCTTTATTTCATTTTAGACCTAATTAACTTTTTAAAAATCAATTAAAAATGAAAACACTACTTTAAAATGAAGGGGGATGTTTCATTCAGAAATGCTGAAACATTTCACATAAACTTCCTCTTTTCCCATATGAAATTAATGACTCAGTTTTATCTGTGCTTATTGATATCTTTGTTCATGCAAAATATACATTTCAATGAACTTCATAATCTTCAAAAATTGTATCCACCTCTGTGAAGGGTCATTCTAAGACTTCTCAAGAGGTTTGTATTGTCTTTACCCAAATTGCCTAAGTTATGTCATCATTACCTGGGACTGCATATAAAAACTAATGCTCTAAAAGTTATTCAGATATGACATAGTATTTGGAAAATAAACTCAAACCAATAGAAGTATATTGTATACTATTTTTTTTTATTTTGCTTTTTATGTATAGCCTAGAGAAAGTTTAATGTAAATATCAGATTTTGCAGGCTGGAGTCAGGGACCTGTAAGTGCAGAAATGCTTGCCATTGTAGCCAAGTATCAGAGCAGTTTTCAGCACACTGAAATCTGATGGTAAGTTCTTTCTGCACCTGGAAATTGCAGCATTATAACCTGATGCAGACTTGGTTGAGTTCTTGCTAAATATTTTTAGCCAAGTGCTAGAACACGATATCCAGAAAAATTACATGTCAGTTTTCAAATGCTGTTTGCAAAAGATCCAGACATATTCCATGTGCTGTGCACCCCTTCCCCTCCAAAAAACCCAACCAAAAATCCAGCCAACATGAACTCACAAAGCAGATGGATCAAGCATTCAGTGATCTGCTTTAAAATCAATGGAGAAAAGATTTGCTGCTGGAGCGGCTCTGTGGAGAAGGACCTGGAGGTCCTGGTGAACAATAAGCTGTCCCTGACCAGCAGAGTGCCTTGGAGGACACGGGTCCAAAGGGATGCTGGAGGCATCAGGAAGAGCACTCCCAGCAGGTCAGGGGGTGACCCTGCCCCTGTGCCCAGCCCTGGGGGCACCTCTGGAGTGACCCTGCCCCTGTGCCCAGCCCTGGGGCACCTCTGGAGTGACCCTGCCCCTGTGCCCAGCCCTGGGGCACCTCTGGGTGCTGTGTCCAGCTCTGGCTTCTCAGCACAGCAGGGACAGGAGCTCCTGGAGCTGAGCAAGGGCCTGGAGCATCTCCGTGCCCAGGAAAGGCTGAGGGAGCTGGGGCTGCTCAGCCTGGAGAGGAGCCCCAGCTGAGAGGAGCCTCAGCCCTGGCTGTCCTGGCTGTCCTGGGTGTCCCTGGGTGTCCCTGGGTGTCCCAGTCTGTTCCAGTCTGTCCCTGTCTGTCGCTGGCTGTCTCTGGGTGTCCCAGTCTGTCCCTGTGTGTCCCTGCCTATCTGTCTGTCCCAATCTGTCCCTGTCTGTCCCTCTGTGTCCCTCTCTGTCCCAGTCTGTCTGTCCCAGTCTGTCCCAGTCTGTCCCTGTCTGTCCCAGTCTGTCCCTGTCTGTCCCAGTCTGTCTCTGTCCATCTGTCCCAGTCTGTCCCTGTGTGTCCCAGTCTGTCCCAGTCTGTCTGTCCCAGTCTGTCCATCTGTCCCAGTCTGTCCCAGTCTGTCCCAGTCTGTCCCTGTGTGTCCCTGTGTGTCCCAGTCTGTCCCAGTCTGTCCCTGTGTGTCCCTGTCTGTTCCAGTCTGTCCCAGTCTGTCCCAGTCTGTCCCTGTGTGTCCCTGTCTGTCCCAGTCTGTCCCAGTCTGTCTGTGCCAGTCTGTCCATCTGTCCCAGTCTGTCCCAGTTTGTCCATCTGTCCCAGTCTGTCCCTGTCTGTCTGTGTGTCCCAGTCTGTCCCAGTCTGTCCCAGTCTGTCCCAGTCTGTCCCTGTCCATCTGTCCCAGTCTGTCTCTGTCCATCTGTCCCAGTCTGTCCCAGTCTGTCCCAGTCTGTCCCTGTGTGTCCCAGTCTGTCCCTGTCTGTCCCTGTGTGTCCCTGTCTGTCCCTGTCTGTCCCTGTGTGTCCCAGTCTGTCCCAGTCTGTCCCTGTGTGCAGGAGGGCAGGGCAGCCCCAGGCTCTGCTCCAGGCCCAGCGATGGCCCCAGAGCCCCGGGCAGGGCCTGAGCCCAGCAATTCCCCTGCCCAGGAGGCAGAACTGCTGCCCTGGGCAGTGCCAGCCCTGAGCAGAGCCCAGAGAGGCTCTGGGGTCTCCTCCTGGGGATGTTCCAGAGCCCTCTGGACACTCTCCTGTGCCCTGTGCTCTGGGATGGCCCTGCTGGAGCAGGGAGGTGGCACCATGTGAGCCACTGTGGCCCTTCCAGCCCGACCCATCCTGGGGTTCTGTGATTACTTTTTCCAAGCCTTCGTGAGGGTTATACCAGCTCATACCAATCCATTAACTATATAATCATCCCTGGCTTGCTCTAGGAGTTTTTGTTTCTTTGTGACACCATTAAGTAGACTTGCCTGGGTATAAAAATGATTGGGAATCCTCCAATTAAATAAGTTAATATTAAATTGTTTAATTTATATTAAATAATTAAAAGAATCATGAATCTTACTAAATCCTCAAGAATTCTACTCTTGTGCTGGCCCACACTCTTAAGTGAGGAAACACCTATGAACCTGGAAATTCTTGGATTTCATATACCCATTTCTTGTCAAAAGGGAAATTGTAAAAAGAAATTGAAATTAAGGATAATGAACTTGTGCTTATCTGGCACTGTAGGGAATCAGTCATTTATACTACCAGGCCCTCTGGCATAGAGTGGGAGAAAGGCTGCTAATTAACAGTGGTTGGTTATTAATCACACTTATTCCCTCTCCATTCACTCCATGAAGTGCTTGCACTACAAGTGCTTTCCTTGCTTGGAGAAGAGCAGCTGTATCTACTCCTGTGTGTTCAAACAGACAGATGTTAGAAGGACCTGAATTTTCGTACATCTGTCTGAAAAAAGGTCTTATTGTTACAGTCTCATGCTGTAACACTAATGCTTCTTAAAAATAATGCTTCTGAAACACTTCTGAAAATAGAGCACACTTAAACATTCCCAAGGAGAGTACTTTATAAATTAATTATAGGCACATTTAGAAGATAATACATGGAAAAACAAAGATAAAACTGTGACTGGCTCTACACTGATCTGTCAAGAGCATGACATCACTCTTGGGATAGGCAGCCCATGAGAGGTTATCTCAAAAGAGTGAGAAATCAAACTGGTAGAAATTAGTAGGGAAAGGCAAAAGTACAAAATAACCTGTGTTAATGATGCTGCTGAGGTCCAAGTGTATCTTCCACATTCCTACAAAATCCCAGCACTGCTGACGTGGGAAGGCATGCCTGGAAGAGATCCAGATTAAATGTCTGGTCAGAAAGGACCAGAGCAGATTGCCCAGATTGTGTTCAGCAGGTCTCTGAATAGCACCATCACATATCCAGAGTGCCACAGGCTGCCCAGGGAAGTGGTGGATTCACCATCCTTGGAAGTGTTCAGGAAATGAGTGGATGTGGCACTTCTTGATACAATTTAGTGCCTGGTCAAAGGTTGGACTTGATCTTGGAGGTCTTTTTCAACCTAAATTATTCCATGATTTTATCATTCCATGATGTGTGGATGGTGAATCCACAGCCTCTCTGGGCAGCCTATGTCAGTGTTTGATCCCTCTCATGATAATAAATATATAAATAACAATAATGAATTAAATCACTTAAATTTAAATAATATTTCTATTATTTCACTTTGGACCCACTGCTGCCTCACTGGACACCACTGAAAGAGCCTGATCTATCTCTTCTAGACCTTTTCCTTGGGTATTTATACACAAAAAGGGATGGATAAGACTTCCCAAACTTCCCTTTCCCTAGGCGGAGCAGTCCCAGCTCTCTGAGCATCTTGTCCTCAGCCCAACACAGCATTCCTGATGGGATCACACCAGTGCCAAACGTGGAATCACAGACTGGTTTGGACTGGAAGGGCCCTCAGTGGCTCCTCTGGTGCCTCCTCCTTGCTCCATCAGGGCCATCCCAGAGCACAGGGCACAGGAGAGTGTCCAGAGTTCCTGAACTCTGTGATCACTGTGGTATTAGACAGACAGACTTATTTTCACCTCTCAAGGCCATTTGCATGTTCCGGTGACTTCCCAAACACTTTGCAGCATTAGGGATTGTATTTGAGCCTAATTTAACCCATTTTTGAGTTGAATCAGATGATGGTTATTCCATGGACACACAGCTCACAGGGCAGGACAAGAGCTGAGGAATATCTAATTCCTACTTTGCTAATGATCAGAAGAAAATAGCACCTCCAAGACTGGGAGGTTATTACCTATTTTATGTTATGTTTTTGACCTCATTAGACTCAAACCCAAAAAATGATAACTGTCCATGGAAATTGCAATTTTCCAATGTGTTATCTCCTTTCTTCTTCAGATTAAGTATTGTCTTCTTTGATGCAATATAATTGCGTGGAACAATTTATTTCTATTTCACTTGACAGATGTGTTACTGCTATGTGCCAGTGTAAACCCTAAGTCTGGAACTAAGCATTAGATCAACTATTAAAACTGATAGCAGATGTGGGCAAACTTCATATGAGCAGAAACACAGCTGGAAGTTGGTGGGAATGAGGCACACACATCTGTGTTAAGTCTACCATGGTGTTACTGTGCTGAACTCCAGTGGGAAAAAGTGCTTCTAATAGCTCCAGAAAATTATGGAGTAAAAATTGAAGTTACAGTGGTTGAAATTTATCATGTTCTTAATATATCTTAATATATCTTTATATTTTCTTTTCTTTTCTTTTCTTTTTTCCTGAAGGCACACATACCCATAAATATTCACTCGTTGTTTTCAAAAAGAACTCAAATTCATTTAGCTTGGCAGATCCTTCCAATGTATTCTAAAGTTTGTTAACACAGCCCTGACATTCCTTAAGGAAATCTATTTAATCTTTCCACACACATATATTTTCTCCTGATTCATATCCATCTGCTCATCCAGTGAAATATGAGACAATTTTTTAGTTAAAAGTTTAGTACTTTCAAGGTTTTGGCTGGCACAGCTCTATCTCTCAGCTGGGTGATGCCAGTTGAACCATGCCCAGAAGAATTCTGTGACCTTTAACATAATGGATCTTTATAACCTCCACCGTCTGCTACACAGAAGCCTAAATCACAGTGTAGTTGGGGAAAACCAAAAAGAAGTGGGTAAAGAGGTCTCAGAAATGTTGAACAGAAGGGGTTTTTTTTTGCAGCTACACTAAAATTTTCTTGATTTGGATATCTGGTGGTGGTCAGGAGCAGATGGTCTCCTGATCCTGAGAGGGTTGTGTTGAGGATGACTGGACAACTCTGGAGGTCAAATCATTGATGGTGGAAGCAGCATTTTGGTTTCTATGGTCACACAGGAATCTTTGAAGACTGACAAGTGCATGAGAGACAAGAACCACCTGACCAGGTAGGACAAAGATACCTTTGCCAGGTTGGCCCATCTGGAAAGGAGATCATGAAACCAGGAATTGGGAGACGAGCCAGCTCAGAGCAGGAGGGGATAGACCAACATGGGCAATATGAAGTGTTCCAGGCCAGGCTGGACGGGACTTGGAGCAGCCTGATCTAGTGGAAGGTGTCCCTGCAGGATCAGGGATTTTCAAAAGGAATTTCCAACAGGATTTTACAGGAATTTTACGGGATTTCATTTACAGGAATTTCCACCAGGAATTTACAGGATTTCCAACAGGAATCTCACGAAATTCTACAGTGGGAAATGCTAGGTCCTTCCAGTGGGGAGAAACAAATCCATGCTCTTCTGGGCACTGCATGGCTGGAAGGCAGCTTTGCTGCCGAGAAGGACCTGGGGGTCCTGGTGAACACCGAAGCTGAATGAGGTCCATGTGCCCAGAGGCAGCCAGTAGCTTTTGGGAAGAGCATTGTCAAGGGAAGTGTTCTTTCCACATCACACACCACTGGGATACACAGCTGGAGTGATGTGCCCAGTGCTGGATAAGACAGACAAGGACTTAGCAGGGTTAGTCCAGCAAAGGACTTTATTTGATATTGCTTTGAGGAAGCAGCACAGGAAAATATCTTTTCCAACCTCAACTCTCCTGTGATCCATGACATTCTGCCATGTTGCTGTCCTTTCAGTTTGGTGGAAGCTGTCCCTGACCACGCAGTGGGGTTAGAAATAAACGCTTGTTAAGGTCACTTCCAACCCAAACCACCTTGGGATTCTGAGATCAAAGTAGTTTCCAAAGTAGCATCTGATGTGGAAAAAAAACCTTGAATATGCAAAATTTTGTAGGTGGAGCACCGGGCATTTTCTGATAAAAAGTTATAAAATGCCTGGTAACAACACTTGCAGGATAAAAGCATGTGAATGCTTTAAATATTTTGTTGAAACCATCTGTGAACCTCCAATGCTTCCATTATAGCAATTCTCTCAAATATAATAACTGGGAAGAATTACAATGAAATATGCATCAAATAGTGTTAAAATAGGAGCATTTTTGACAACAAATGTTCTTTCAAGGGTGAGAGCTGCAGGTCCACAAGCCATTAAATCAATGAAACTTTTAAGTAAAATTTTGGAATGATATCAGTTAAGTATTGGGTACACCTGCAAAATATATTTTGCATTCAGCTCAGTAATTGCAGGACATCCATCACTTCTGAATCTTCTCACCAACAAATTGCATAAAGTTCTCTGTATTTTCCAGCCTGTATTATTGTACCAATATCTTATTTCTCTCAGAGATAATTTATGTTGCTACTCTCAAGGATGTGTTGCCAAGCCATTATTGCCACATTTTGCTACTGTAAAAACAACGATGTGCAGACAAGTCCTGCACTTCTTTCTGGGGGCAGCAAGATTAGGGCTGGATCTGAAATTATGGTGGTGAAAAGTTTATATATTCTCATGCCAAAGACTTTAAAAGCCTTGCACTTGGTTATCTCTGGAGCTGTTGGAAATTTCAGTGTTTTTTGAAAAATAAGCTTTTAGTCATCACAATTAACAAAGTAAATGTCTGCTCCAAGACTATAAGGAACCAGTAAAGCATAAAGATGAGTAAAATCTTCTTCTCCAAAGGTTACGGTGTCAATACAAACCCCGAAGTGAAAAATGTGTAAAGAGTAAACACCTGGTTCCAACATAGAATTAATTTTCAATTACAGCAATATAAAAGGTTTCTGGGTTATTGTAACACTTCCCTTTCCAGCTGCATTTCTCCTACAGGGCAGAGACATTATTTACCTGAACAAACAAAGGTGGGTAAAGCATTTGGAGTGCAGTTCTTGTGCTGTAGAATTTTAGAAACCAGACTATTGCATGATCAATTCACACCTGGGTAAATAGTACTGTAAACAACAGTCACCTGGGAGAACCCATTGTTTAAATGATAAGATTTCAAAATTATGGCAACCAGGAATGTTTATCTCTCCAGTTTGTGGACTCTTCATCCCTGGAAGTGTCCCAGACCAGGTTGGACAGGGCTTGGAGCAGCCTGGGCTGGTGGAAGGTGTCCCTGCCCATGGCATGGGGTGGGACTGGATGGGCTTTAAGGCTCATTCCAACCAAAGCATTCCAGGATTTTACAATCCTATTATTTATCTTTTTTTTTTTTTTTTCTTTTTTTTTTTTTTTTTTCCAAGTCATTAGAGTTAAAAACAGTGAGTAAAGCAAAAGAAAGAGAGTAAATTCATGGAACTGCCTAAACCCATCACAAAAAGTATATAACCCATTCATGGCTGCAAAGCACTTGCTGTGGAAGCAAGACAGATCACTTCTTAACCCCTATAAACTTTTCAGGAATAATCAGGGACTGTCAAAGGAGTTGCAATTATTTACAGACCTGGGTGTTTTTCTCCTGCCAGCAATAAAATTTATGTAAGAGCTCCAAGTGCTATTTCACTTTGATTGTCTTTGCCACTTTTACATTTTATCCTCAAATAAAATATTGTTAATTCGAAGTGAAAATGATGCAATATCAGAGCAAGGTCTTTTACATGTGTTTCTTACTCTTTTTTTGTTGTTGTTTTTTAACAGCTAGCAAGCCCAAATAACTACTACAGGTTCCCTACTTTGGAATATCAATTTTTGCTATGCAGTGGTTGTCGGGTGACCTTGGCTGGCTCTGGGATGCCCAGGTGTCCTCTGCTCTCAGCCACAGAAATATTTGCCCATATTTGCAGAGAACATTTGCTAGAAGGCTTCAATGACCATTGAGCTTTGCCTGCAAGACAAATTAAAAAGTTTATGGCTTTTTTTCCATTGTTTGTACATAAAATTTCTATTAAAAAAATAACAAAGACATTAAGCAAAACTTCATTTTTCAGATTCAGGAAAATTAAAGATTACATTATACTTTTTAATCAACTTTTTATTATTTTATTCTTACTAGCTAGAAAGGTAATGCATCCCCAAAGTTTTAGTAAAAGACTTGATTTTCCTCTTATTATGGAAAATATATCCATGTCTATTGCTTTATCTTTTCCCTCTCTGCTGAAATAGGTACATTTTCTATTTAATTTGTATTAGCAATAAGCTGCCCATTAAAATCTAAGTTAAGTAAAGAATGAAAAGGCTCCCATGTGTTCTGGTTTACTGTCAGGTTTTTACCTTAGCCCAATTTGTGTCAAATCAGCACAGTTTTACATAAGCAAGTTTTAATTACCTGAAATGCAAAATTAATAGTTTCCCCCAGTTGTAGAATGACTTAAACAAACATTTATTTAGATCAAAGAAAGCAATTAAAGATATTTGGGAAAATTTTAATTACACAAAACATATTTGTATTCTAACCCAAAGCCAATTCAATTGAATGCTGTTTAAAAATGCATTATTCTTGTTCAGGGAGTATATTAATCCTATAAGTTCCTGAAAAGCTCTAAAAAAATTGCTTTTCACTTTGTTTTCTAACTCATAAAACAGGAAACCACAATGAAGTGACCTCGTGGCTGCTGCTTTCCTCATTTCTCACACTTGCCACTGAAGCCACCTGCTAGGTACTCAATGTTCTTAAAAATCCCAAATGGTCACCAGGAGTTCAGACAAAACTCTCAGGAAGGGTCCAGGTATCATTTTAAATTATACACTCTAACCAATCATCAACCCAGCATTAATTTAGGGCTCCAACATCTCCTGAGCTTGGTGTGTTTTATCCAAAGTAGACATTTCCCAAGCGGTTGGAACCAGATGACTTTTAAGGTCCTTTCCAGCCCAAACCCTTCTGTGATTCTGTGAGTTCTCATCTGTTCCTTGGCTTAGCTGCTTCTTGTAGAACTGTGTCACCTGTGACATCCTTTGGCATGAATTCCAGCACCTCCTCCTCATGGTGTGTTTTCCATACTATGTCCCGTGGGCTGGCACTGGAACCATCACCTCACAGCCACCAGTCTGGGTAAGAGGGGAGTTCAGAGGGGATGTTGGAGTGGACCTGTCATCAGGACTTTGGCAGGAGCAAGATTTCCCTCTGGATCACACCTCCTGTCTCCCTGGAGCCCTTTTTAGAGTGGATTTCCCTTCTTTGGGATGCACCTTCTTATCACCAATGCAACCCTCTTCCTACCCACCATTGATAAGGCATCACCCAACATTCCTTTATTTTTCAAGAGCTTCTATTGACTTTCTTGTGAGGAGTAGGAGGGGGAAGGTGGGTCTGTGGCTGTCCCAAGGAGGGAAGGGAAGCAAAAGAAAGTCTGCAGAAAATAGCACAGAGGAAAAGGCATTTTTCTGCACATGGTGGGATTCAGGCAAGGGTTGGACCTGATGGTCCTGAAGGTCTTCTCCAACCTTACTGATCCTGTGGTTGTGTATTTCTGCACTTAAGGCCCTGACTCCAGCAAGGAACACCCAGCAATGCAGGCTTACAACATTTTCAGAGAGCCAGTTTCAGAGCAAGGGTAAAACATGAATTTCTCTGTGCTTGGGGCTGTTCAGTGGTTCAGGCTCTGTTCAGTTCAATCCCAGCAAGTAGTCCTTTATTTAGGGTCAAATTCTAATTTCCCCAGGCATGGTGAATTGTGCTTTTCCCTGTGATCTGTTAGCTGATGGATTAACATAAGGAATGAAATGCTACTTGATATGAGGAAAGGTTCAGGAATCAACCAGGAGGTTGGAACCAGGTGATCTTTAAGGTGCCTTTCAAGAAACCATTCTGTGATTCCATGATTATATCTATGTGCATAATATTAAGGTAAGTTCAAGGAAAAGTGACCTGGAAAGAATGCTCTAAGATAAAGACACAAAGTAATTAAATTAAAACAAAACCCAAGCCAACCAAACAACTGCAATCTGCTCCATGTACAGCAGGAACTGTCTCTTCAGATTTTGCTATTTTGGGTACTTGCACACAACTCAGTTTGGATGTATTTTCCTTCACTTCTGTAGATTTTAATCTGTATTAGTGTGAAACTAATGGATGAACCTGAAAGGATCTGTTACAGAGAGACAAATAGATGTAACACCTTCCTATTTACCCAGAGCAGACAGCTTGTTGATTGAGGAGAGAATTGACTATTATGCTGTTCTGGCAAACATAAAGAGACATTTAAAAGGTATAACACCAGCTGCCCACAGAAATCCAACACGAGGCAGCACTTTTTCATCTGGTGTTGTACATCTGTTTTCAGTGGCTCATCCAGCACATTCTCCTGCAGAGACAACCACACAAAGAGACAGAAATGGAGCATTAGTGGCAGGCAGAGTTCATCCTACTGCTTCTGGATAAGACACTGACAATGAACATTAATAGAGCAAACCATCTCAGTCTGAGCTGAAAATACCATTAATATAATTGGTTCCTACACACTGTGAGAAATGAAGTTGCTGTATTAAAATTTAAAATAAAAAATGTCTTCCCCATGCAGAGGAAAAAGCTGTTTTGTATAGGAAATTTTTATGCTATTGCTCCTTTCTTTTTAGTATCTGTTCTTACGTAAAAAATAAAGGACACCTTCAGGGATGGGAACTCCACCACCTCCCTGGGCAGCCCTTTCCAATCCATGACCAATCACTCCTTCTGTGAGGAAATTCCTCCTGGTGTCCAACCTGAGCCTCCCCTGGCACAACTTGAGGCTGTTTCCTCTTGTCCCATCCCTTGTTCCTTGGAAGTAGAGCCCGACCCCTGGCTGCACCCTCCTTTCACCTCTAGTAAAGCACAAATTCAGTACAGAGAAGAGCCCATGTGGGCCATATAATTAAATTTAAATTATTTATTTATAACACACTGTACTTGTTATGTCAATTAACAAAACAGCTCCACGGTGCTCGCTTTTAACTTCTGACATCCCAAGCTCCTCAAAGGCTTCCCTTACAACATGTTTTTTTTCTAACTCAGGCCTATAAGAACTCCTTAAAAAGGATAAACATTTGAGACAAGGACTACTTGACTGAGGAACCAAATCAAACCAGACCTAAAGCAAAGCAAAAATATGATAAATACTGAAATGTTAGTTAATTTTCTTTGTATAAAAGAAAGGTAAAAAAGGAAAAGGTTTGCTGACAAGCAAGAATTATTTAGTTCAATTTTTAAAAAGAAATAGAAAAGTTCTTTAACTATATCATACACTGGGCTGAAATGTATTTCATTTTCAATTACTTAAATAAAGCTGTTTTTTCCATAAATATGGTCTCTGTTCTGTATCTGGATAATTTGTTCTGTCGTGTTCTGCAGGAGCAGAGACACATGTCAACAGTGTATGACAAAACAATGCTAACAAATATAAAGAGTTTATGGAAAAGGAAATATATCATCACGGTTCTGCAAATTTTACCTTTTCCAGTAAAAACACAGTCCAATTTTCACAGTGGGAACTCAGCACATCCACAGAATGCTGGAGCACTTTGTCCTTTAGAGCATCAATCAATGTACTTAAATGTTTTTCAGAGCAGAAATGGATTAGAATGCAAATTAAATTGAGTGAATTGGACACACAATCCAAGTTAGTGGTCACATTACATTGGAGCAACAATTTAATATCATTTCTGCTCCTTCCTGAGTGCTTTTTATTAAGTTGTGTGACAGCTGGCACAGCTGGCCAGAACTGCTCCTTGGCTGTACATCCTCTCTGCCAAGCACTAAGGCAGCAAGGAAAAAAAGCCTTTTCAGTGAATCTAAAATTCTATAATATATACTGTAATACACCATCTGAGTGTTTTAGAGTTATTAATATATTTCTTCACCTCAGAATGAATATTGCTCCCTATTTGAAAAGAATAATAATGATAAAAAAGGCCTAGAGAGAAATTTTATCAATTATGCCACTCATTTTCAAGGATGATACTGGGACTTGAAAAAATTAGCCCTAATGATCCTGTAGCTGTACATGACAATAGGATTTACTTGGCTGTCTTGTTCAGGAGGCTTCAAGAGTTTAGGATTCTTCATAATCTTGAGGATGCTCAGGAAAAGGGAGGGAGGAGAGGGAACTGAATTGTTTACAAGGCTGGGATTTTCTAGTGTAGCACAGAATGAATAATCTTCTGAAGCAGAAAACACTCTTATTTTTTCTGGTTTTTTTTCCTTCATTTCTTTTTTTTTTTTTCCCCAGATAAATGTTCTAACTGCTGCAACATCCTTTTCCATTCTATTTGTAGCCCTTTTTCAAATTGAACCAATGAAAATCTTTTATTATTTTCTCCCAAATACAGGTGAAAGAGTGGGGAAGTCTGAGTTCATCCAGAATCACCTAAACCTGGCAAAACCAAACAGCCTGACATGGGAAGAGATGAGGAAAGGTCATTGGAACACTTTGTATTCAGAGCTGTTTTCCTCAGCTTCAAAGGAACAAAACCAATCAAAATAGTGCAAGGGAAGTTTTGAAGTGTTAAATCTGATGATATTTTTGTGTAAGACTAATTTGAATATCCTGTTAAAATAAACTGTTTCAATGTGTAATTATTTCATGCTGTATTCTCATCAGACATGGGATTATTTACTCTCAGTATTTAATCCATTGGAAAGGCTGACCCTTTCAGTTGGAGTGCTAACAGCTTTCTTTCCCATCTTCCAATATTTAAATGAAAAGATTGATCTATTCAATCATCTGAACATTTTTCCCTGGTGTTTTCCAGCTTGCAGCATAGCACCGTATATTCCATAAGAGTATTTTTTTTTTTAATTTTTTTTTAAATTTTATTTTCAATATTGGAAGAACCTGGGTTTTTATGGGTGTTAGAATAGAGTTTAACCATTTACCTGGTGTCAACACCAATGAAGTATCCACAGAATCCCAGAATGGTTTGGGCTGGAAGGGACCTTAAACCCATTCCTTTCACATGCCCTGCCATGGGCAGGGACTTCTCCCACTATTCCATGCTCCTCCAAGTCCCACCCAACTTGGCCATCAAACCTTTCCTTTGTTCCCTCACCACATGGCAACACTGTTCCTGTTCTCCAAACTCCCCTGGGTTGGATCCAGTTTGGTTTCCAAGCCCCAGGAAATGATTGCCAAGTGCTTTGCGCCTGCACCACAAGTAAGACCATGGCTTCTGCAGTCCCAGGATGTGCATTTGGCCTGGGAAAACAGATTTAAGTTCTACATTTTGCCACATTGTGGTCCTCAGTTTGGCCAAAACCCTCTTTACCTCTGTTCTTTTTTGATTACAAGTCTATAACTCACAAGATTCAGAATTCAAAACCTGTGCTGACTCACACTGATGAATGAGAAACTAAACATTATTTTTGAAAGGAAATAATGAAGAAGTTTGATTGCTGTGGTTTTGGTTTTATTGCCTCAATGAAAACATTTCTATTTTTGAAGGATTAAGTCAAAAGTAAGAGATTAGTATTAATTTCCTTTACCTCAATAAACACATAATGAAATTACTTTTACTTCCATGAGCTAAGAAATTACGTGTGCCTTTTGCGTATGTTCCTTGAGTTTCTGTTTGCAAAGCAAGTAGGAAGTAAAACCTAGATATTTTCCAACTCCATAAATTTATCTTTTTTTACTACAGGGTAAAGAGAACCTTCTTTTAATATCTAAATGTCAAGAGCTATTCAATTAATACGAGCTTACCCTGAGGAAGGTGAGTTTCCACCAAACTGACAGTGAAAACTCATCCATGTATTTGTATTTAAAAAGAACTTGAAAAAGGGTTTAGAATGGACTTACTTGAGATGACAGATGAGTTTTGTGAAATTGTAAAAAACTTTAAAAATGTGGGGTTTGTGTATGTCTAGAAATTGAGATGGATAACATGGATGTGTAAGACAGTTTTGGTTTTGTATCAGCTGAAGTATAAGCTAATTAATTGCCTTTAAAACCCCTGCTGTTAAGCCTCCTGCACTGAGGAGAATGTATTTTTAATGCACTTGGAATCTTACACTTTTCACATTTTTTCCCTATGTATTTGGTACAAAGTATCTGAAAAACCTGCACAAATTATATTCTGTAAATGCAGCCACTGACTGGAACGTAGCATGATAATTAATACTCATTAATTAGTTTTTTATTTGCTCTCTAACCCCTTGCCAAGGAAGGAGTAATCCTCCTAATCCTCGTCCAACAGCCATGTCCTACCAATCCATCTTCTATGAAGTATGGCAGTGCTGCTTTTTTATTTCAGTATTCAAAGTAAAATTAACTTAAAAATCATCCAGAATAGATTTTTCTAGCCTGGAAACTCTGCCCAACATCCCTGTCTTTTATTACTCTGTCCATGCATAACTCTCAAAGCTCAGGAGATTAATGACCTGTACATTGCTCAAGTCTTGAAGTAACAAAACTTAATGTCCCAATCTTCTCCCACGTGCTTTCAAAAAATAACACACCAAATAACTGACAAATTGAGATGTGCCAATTCTTTCCTTTATCAGCAGGTTTTGCCACAGAACAGCGTCCTCTCACCACTGTTATCTCACTGAAGTGGGATGAGTGTTTTGTGAAACCATCAGTTTGTGGAAAAGGTTTTTGCCTTGATCTTCATAGAATCATAGATTAGTTTGAGTTGAAAGTGACCTTTTAGAGGTCTTGAGAGCATGGTGTTGGATCACAATGATATCCCTAAAGCACAGGAAAAATCTGTTGTTTCATAGCCTTTTTTTTCTTTAAAAACAGTGTTTATTAAAATCCTGCATCATAGGACTTTAATACTTAAGACTATAGTTTCCAAAAACTGTGTTTATTATATTCAACATATTCAGGATATTATTACTTTCAATATGGAATTATCCAGTATCATTTTATTCAGTATTATCTTCTTCAGTTTTATTATACTTAGTATTATTATGTTCAGTATGGAATAAAGAAAAGAAAAAGCTCCTGGTATAGCTGATGTCAGCTCAATATAAAATACAATAATAATATAAAATACATTTGAATATTGCTTGGATTTCTATTTCAAACTGGACATTATTTGTGTAAAGTTACAGGGAGAAATGGGACAGTTCAACATGTCTTACCTAACTTCCTGTGATAATCTCATTGCCAAAGGTGTGGCTTCTACATCACCATAATCCTTTTTTTCCCCAACACAATCTTGTAAGTCAATACGGAACATAAAACTCTGAAATAACAGCAAGTTAAAATATTTGTCTGACTGCTAGAGGAAATTAGAGTAATTATTACAGAATTAAGACCTTTTGTACTGCTAGAGTTGAGAAGTAATGTTTTTTAACTTACGTTTCCTTATGGAAAGGATGTATTGTCCGAAATCTTGAAGCATTCCCAGAAAAAAGTTGTGTTTTTCACTAAGTGGTGCCAGAACAGGCAGGATTAAGCACATAATTCTTTGTCACTGCATCTGCTCAACTCCCCATTGCCCTTTGCTTGCAGAGCACTCTCCAGGTGCTGCATGCAACAGAAAATTCAGCACTCCTGAAATCTCCAGCAAAGAGCCCAAACCCGTGAGGCTCTGGGTTAGTGTGATCACTGGTTAGGAGATGTAAACTCTCATGGAATGAGGGGTGAAATGGGCTTCGGGTGCTCCTTGGTCATGGCTGTAGGTCTGAACCCCAGCAGAAAGAGCTTTTGGGGGTCCAGTGGGACACTGCACAATACCAGGAGAGATTGACGAGAGAACAGGGGTCAGGTAGACCCCAGTTCAGTTCAGAAAGTCAAAAAAGGTGGTTTTTAAATCCCTGAACTGACCTTTATAAGGGTATTTGGGAACCAAAGCCTCTCTTCCCAAGTCCAAGCTGGTTATTCTCTCAGTGAAAACCTGTAACTGGGGAATTATCCAAGCCTCTCCTCAGACTCACAGTAGGTAATGCTTCCTAAAGGAAGGAAAGGTAGAAGTTCCTTTAAAGTCAGAAACTCTGTTATTATTTTCCTTAAACTCAATAAAGAACTATGCTGAAAGGTTTTCTTGAAGCAGATTGAAAGAAGGCTCCTCCCAGGGCCTCAGCAGTTCAATAGCCTAATCTTTGACCTTTTCTTTCAAGAAGAGCCTCAGTGTATATTTTTTAGGAATAAATGAATCCCCAATTCATTGTGGTTTTTATTTTTTTTCAGTCAAAAAAATATTCCTGTGCTTTAACATAGGTGGCAATTTGCTTCTTGAGGAAAAAGCAAAGCACATTACAAAACAACCACATATTTGAAATTATTTGTTTGGGGAATAACACATCATCTGTGCACAGCAGGGCATTTCTGCACTCTTGATAAGTATGTGTGAAGTCCTTTAATCAGTGCATTTCACACATACTTTTGTTCAGCTCTACTTTAGATGCTTAAATAGGTAGTTTGGATTTTGGGTTGGTTGTTTTTTCTGTTTAGTGCATATTTTGTCATAATCACTAGTGCTGGAATCCACTAGAAAAGGAAATTTAAAAAAATTGCAGTACACCGAAAGCTTTCACTATTGGAAATCTCCATTTTTTAACATAATAATTGTGCCTTTTATTCTGAGCTCTATATGTCTCTAGGTGGTAAAAAAGAATGAATAACAGAAGGAGGGAGGTTTTTAGGGTTTTTTTGAGTACGAGGCTGCTGCTTCTCGCTAACTCCAAGACATACACAGTTAAGTGATTTAGTAGATGTTGCCCTTTTCCATTGCAACTTTAAAGAAAATAATTGAGAATCACAGCAGGGGAAGCCACAGTGGCTGGGCAGATAAGGGCACCCCTCAGAGCTAAAAGGGGAGCTGATGCCTGGAACTGTCTGTGATCCACCAAAGCAGAGAACCATTGCACTCATAAACATAAATGCATACAAAGTAGGATTAAAATATGAGCTCATAATAATTATTACTAAAGTAACATCAGGACACAAATAAAGCATAACTAGGGGATAAAATCTAGGGTTTATTTTTACTTAATGGCTCAGTAAATATATAATTGCCATGTCCAGGAAATGGCCTTGGGTCTTATCTCAACTATCTGTGCACACCACTGCAGTCCTGGCCTCTTGGGTTTGTTATTGGCTTGTTGTGTGAGATCTTCTTGTCACATCTCTTGGTACAACCTGCACTTCACTGGGGACAACAGCAAACACCTTAAAAATACAGGCATGGAGTCAAACCAGAAGCCCAGAATGATAATCAGGTCAGTTATGGGATTGCATTGAAAAAATGACACAGAACAAGAGGAAGTGGCCTCAAGCTGCACGAGGGAAGGTTTAGATCTGATATCAGGAAAAAAATTCTTCACAGGAAGGGTTGCCAAGCATTGACACAAGCTGTCCAGGGTGGTGGTGGAGTCACCATCCCTGGAAGTGTTAAGAAAGGTATGGATGTGACACCTGGGGCCGTGGGTTAGTGGTGAACAGTCAGTGCTGTTTGATGGCTGGACTTGATAATTAAAGCTCCTTTCCAACCTTAACGATTTTGTGGTTCCACTCTATGATTGTAAAAGCAACCCTGAGAACTGCCGAAATGCTGCTTTTTAAGCATGCCAAGAAGGAGATAGAAGCAGCAAAGAGAAAGCAAACCAAGAGGCAAACAGCCCCTTAGTGCAGCTGCCCTGAACTGGGATATTCATTCCCAGCAGGATTGGGCACTACAGATCTGGGAAAGAGCAGCCAAGGCTTGAGAACCATCTAAAATTGAATAATCTCTTAAAGGAGACAGTCTCAAATTGGGAAGGGAGGGAGAGGAAAGAAGATGTTCCCTTCAGTTTTGGGTTCCTTCTTCAGTAAGTCCATGAGCCTGATGTTTCTGATCTCAGCACCCAAAGCCATTGTCGTGGGAGGGAGAGGAAAGAAGATGTTCCCTTCAGTTTTGGGTTCCTTCTTCAGTAAGTCCATGAGCCTGATGTTTCTGATCTCAGCACCCAAAGCCATTGTTGTGGTTTGACATGGAAGTGAATTTTTTCCAGGAAGCTGGGTCAAACCAATCAGTGGTCAGGTTTGGATATTGGCACCTGGAGTGACCACTGAAAGTATGGACACGCCTCTGAGAACACAGGGGGTTAAAAGCAAGAACTCCCAGGAGAACTGTCTCTTTTGGTTCCGGTCGTCAGAGAGTGCAGACTCTCCCCTGCCCAGCCATGGGCTGGGTGGGGGAGGGGAAGCCACGCGGCCTTGTCCAGGTAGGCCGAGGGGCTGAAGGTCTGGAACCGAGCCAGTTCCTGTGGACGGAAGGGTGGAGAGAAGCGGAGATGCCTTTGTTCCCCCCCCCCCCCCCCCGCCCAAGAGGGAAAGAGACAGAGAGCCTGGCGGCACCTGGAGATTTGCCGGCAGAGGAGAAGAAGAAGGGGGGGATGGTGCCCAGCGTGGGAGGTGGCGGAACACCGGACCGAGATATCAACCGTCCAAGGAGTCTGAACATTTAACCCTTTCCAGGAAATAAGGGCTTTTTAAAATTATTACTCCTCCTTGATTTGTAGTGGAAGAGAGATGGTCCGGGACCTGAGATGTTAGAAGAAGAAATATTTAGGTGGGAAGAGATGATGGAGTAGCTTTTGGCTGGACTTTTCTTGTTAGCCATGGACTGAACCAAAATCTCCTGCAATAGAGACTGCATTTTAGGGGGATGCAGTGGTGACCCAAGGAGACCTGTTTCAGCTTCGAACAGCACAAGAATGGCGAGAAACGAAGAAAGCTGAAGAGGGAATGGTGATACCCTCTGTCTTCGGGAAGAAGATGAGTCCTGTTTTTGGACCCCTCGGCCCCAGGGGAAAATGGGGGGGACTGTAGTCCCAGGATGAGAAGCTGAACTGTTGTATTTTTGGGTCCGTGGCAAAGCATCCTTAAAGGAGCCCTATGAGCAGTCTGTCCATGCACGGTGGTGAGAGCACTGTGACATGGAAAGGAGAGTGTCACACTGGCAGATTTTTTTTTTCCGGGCGGTTGCCATGTGTGACAGGGAAACACAGGGGGGCAGCTGTGTTTCCTGGGGGTCTGTGGTACAAGAGAGACTTCTCTCTCCCTTGATAGTCTGAGTATAGATTACCTGAAGGGTGGTAATTTGATCAAGAATCCCGGGTGATGTTTCATGGCTGGGTGTTTTTGGAATTGGGAGGAGGAGGGGTGGTTTAAAAGGTCTTCATCCTGGATTTAGTTTATGTGTTTTCTGTATTAGTAGTAGTTTAATAAAGTTTTTTTCCTTTGTTATTAAGCTTGGGCCTGCTCTGCTCTGTTCCTGATAACATCTCACAGCATTTATTTAGAAAAGGTGCATTTTCATGGGGACGCTGGCATTGCGCCAGTGTCCAACCATGGCAGCCATCAAGAAGGCAGCAGCGCTGCCATGGCCAGCTGGATCTGGGATTTCTTTGTGGGGCTTTGTTCCTCCTTGCCCCTTCCCAGAAATCCTGTGAGGAGAAAACTTGGTGTGTCCCATGAAGATTTCCCAGCCTTCCTTCCCTGCTCATTGAGGACAGCCTTTAGCTGCCCATCCCCTCCCACAGCACAGCACTCCAACTCCTGGCTCTGCAGTGTCCCTGGGAGTACCTGTGATATCCTTTACCCTGCCTGATGCCATGCACTCCTCCTTCCACCACAAAATGTTTGTATTTGTAGAAAGAGAAGGCTTGGAATCCCCAGTCTGAATTTATATCAATGAAAAAGCCAGGATTCAATGACTGAATAATTTCAAGGAGCTTTGGATCTGACCATTCACTCCATGAAAATGTTATACAGGGAAAGGTTCTTATGAATTTAGGGCCTCTTTCCATGAGCCTCCAAAGTCCCCTTGTAAAAATTCCTGAGATTAAATCTCTCTGCTGTCTTTAATTTCATATTAGAAAGCAGGAATGAAGTGTACGTTTTGAAAAAAAAAATGCTGTAAAATAAGAAAAATGGTTTGGCTGTAATAGAAACCTTTTCTCCAAAATCTTGTTACACAAGACAAAAAGTGACAGGCAGATCTCTCTGAATAAAGGTTCATTCAAGTTTCCAAAAGATGTTGCTGTAATGTAGGAGAGAAAGAGGAAATGAGGAGCTAAAATGCAAAACCTAAGCCTTTGATTAAACATTTTTTATGATAAATTTATCTGAAAAACGGTCCTGTGAAAAACAGTGAAATTTTTCAGTGAGTGGCCTTGAAGTGTGATAAATCACTGAAAAGAGAAGAAAAAAGATATGGAGATATAAGTACAAAATAATTAATTAGTGCTGGATATTTTGTAGAGATTTGTTCAGATGGAAGCAATAATTAAAAGTGAATGCATATGAAAATCTTTAGATTTATTATAAAGGAAGGGAGATGGGGTGACAATATTATCAAATGCTTAAATAAATTAAAATAAAGCTCAAAACCATGTAAAGATGGAAAAGAAAGAATGAAAGTATGAAATAGCAGTCACATTCTGCAGCTGATTAGGAAAACCAAGTTCACAAATTAAACATGACTTACAGGATCAAGAAGTTGAAAAATTGACTGTGATTGATGCAGTCCTTAATTGAGACAAATATTGTTCTATGTTAGAAAAAGCTTCAGTTTCCTAACTAAAAGTTTTGTGGCCCCAGTGGAATAGAAGTTTTTAAGAACATGTAAATAACATTGGCTTGGAGCTACCTGGGCTGGTGGAAGGTGTCCCTGTCCATGGCAGGGGGTGGCACTGGATGGGCTTTGTGGTCCCTCTCAACCCAAACCAGTCTGGGGTTCTTAGATTATTTATTTTCTTTCCTTCCTCTTCCAAACAATACAGCACAACTTCTGCTGTATCAGCACAACTTCCCAGACCCACATGGATTTAGTTCAAGCTTAACTTCAAGCCTCTGGCCTGGTTTTAATGCTGTTTTGGCAGACTGAGGACTGTGGCAAGCTGCTTTTTTCCCAAGAGGCACAAAATGATGGCATTTAAGCTCTACCTCCAGTAATCAGAATGAAAAACTCCTCTACTTCTGTTTGTGCCTGTTGTCCCTCGTCCTGTCACTGGGCAATTTCAACTTCATGGAAAGAAATTGATTTGGGCTCAGAATCAGAAAACTCTTTATAAAAACAAGGCAAACTTCTCACAGAAATACCTGATGAGATTTTATTATCAAAACAGATGAAACACAACTTGGCTTAGATCTGAATCCATGGAACCATCTTTTGAGGGGTTAGAGAGGAATACTTAAAACAATAATGAGGAACATTATGAGTTTATTCAGCTGTTTCAATTTCTTAATTAGATGTCATAGTTGATTGCAGTAGGTTCAGGATGTTCTGTGTCCTCCACACTAAAACTTCTGATGAAACAATCATTTTAATTATCTTTTTCTGCATTGCTGCTCTGATTTCTGTGCAAAGTTATTGGACATAAAGCCAATTTTAAAGATAGAGATAACTCAATTTACAGATGTGTGTGTGTAGAATTGATTTGATTTCCAAAATAACTACAGTTACAGCGAGATGTCCTGACAAACACCCCAAAGTCTCAGTGTGTCTAGAATACAGCCAAAACTTCTTCTATCCTGTCCCCATGAAACTGGAATTGCACAAACTCTTCCTCCATATCTAAATCATTTCACCTTGTGGGAAGAAACAAAGCTTTGTTTGTCATCAGCAGTATCTATGAACTTCTTGATTTCTCCCACTATAACTAATTAATAAAATAAACCATAATTTAAAATAAGAGGAGGGTGAATTCTTTGCCCTCTGCTACTAGTCCTGAAAGTTGTAAAGGAGTTCTTTTCTTTTCACCCTCTTCCCATGAGCTGTCTTCTTTTCCTGATGTGTAATTGTCAGGAATGTGATACCCAAGCAGATGGAGCTCCTGCAAGGTTTGAAATTCACCCTGCATTTATGCTGAGTGGCAGTTCCAGCCCAGTGAAAATGAAATAGCTTGACATTGTCTGATTCTGCCTTTAAAGGGAATTCACAGGAAGTTCCTCACATCCTGGAAATCCAAACTGGAGAAAAGGTAGTGGGGATTTGCTTCCAGACATTCCCGAGAAGGATATTTCATTTCCCTTTCACATGAAAGAGATGCTCCCCTGAGCTGAACCCAGAATTCAAAGCAGAGCCAGCAGCTGCAAATCTGGTGCAACAGAGGGGTTTAGTTCGTACCCAAAATTCACATTAAAAGCCTGATGTCACTGGAGACCAAAGGAAATGTGTCAGAGCCAATATATTCAGCTTTGACTTCCTTCCATGATTGAAATAATTGCAGCTTTAGAAGAGAGAAAAATGTGGAATAGGCCTTTTTTTTTTTTTTCAGTAGTAGCATCTTATCTTGGAAAAATTAGTGTGTGTTCAGGGAGGCATGACAGCAAATTGCAAGAATGAACTCGATCTTACACTGCTGAAACAAAGGAAATCAAAGATACAAATTTAATCAATCCTGAAAAATCGAACTAACAAAACTTGTACTGCAACAAAACAGGATGAAAGTTGAAGAGATGTTTGGGACTCCAAAAAATGATACATAAAAGCTAGTTCAAAACAAATTTCATTCCATGTGAAACACTGCAATTTAAGATTTCTGAAAAGCAAAATCTGAATTTTTCAAAATTCAGTGGGTAGTCTGAAGAGATCCAGTACCATTGAAAATCTCATTACATAAAATAACAAATAGGGCTTAATAAATATTTCAGCTTTTTCAGGTATGCATTTAAATGTCAATTTTTTTTTTTTGTACATATAAAGTTTTTTAGGCATATAAAGTTTTTTTACAAATGAATCTTTATGCATATAAAATGTCAGAATTTTAATAGTGCCATACATCATCTGCCATCAGTCTAATAAAATCTAGCTTTTTATACTGATGAACAATCTAAATGAAAGATGAGCCAAGCAGACCTTTTTATTGCTATATTTGTGAAAAGAAACAAAGGAAACCACATTTTTGAATATTCCTTTTGTATTTGTTAAAGCAGTCCTGCTTCCTAAAAACTTTTAGTTTTCATGAAATACCATTTTCAAACTAAATGTTTTGGGTATTTTTCAGCTATGCTTTTGTTATCAGAATATACATTTACCACCATGGACAGGTTATTCCAAACATATCCTGTTGATGCCTGTATGTTCAAATATCACTGTCAGATTGTTCCAGTCAACAAATTGGGTGGGTTGCACTTATTTTTCTACACAATAAATAAATAAATATATAAATAAAGTTGTCATCTGATTTAGTCTTGGGTGATAAAGAACTGAAGTAAATAAATAGGTGTCGAGTCAGGGTTCTTTTCAGCGCTTCAGATTTATCCAATTACCCTCCTGTAGTGCAGTTCATGATTGAAGTGCTTTATTTTGAGTATTTTAAAACAAAAATAAGGAAACTCATTAAACTATAGGAACCCCAAACTGGGCCTGTGGAGCTGAGCATGTGGAACTTCAGAAACAGAGCATGTGTGGCATGGAACAGAGAATATTTTGATATTTGATATTGTAAGGCTTTACAAGTCTTAAAACACCTAATCAATTTACTAAATGTTCTGAACAAGATGTTTTTAGGAGAGATTCTCAAAGCCAGTGAAAGTCAAACTCTTCTCAGCACCAACTGGGTTTAAGTTCCATCTTCTGCTTGTTCCTTGTGAAGATTGCTGTCCTATTTTTCACTCAAAAGACCTGTATTCCTTTAATGTAGATATTTCATGTTCCTCAATTACTGTGTGATCTCTCAGGCTAAGATCACTTGAAAATGCAACATAGAAGAAATGGGAAAATTATTGCATTCAAAATTTTCATAGAACCAAAAAAAGGGAAGCAAAAGTTGGGGGCTGAGGCTTCAATCCATGTGATTCAAGCCTAAGGAAAATGCCCCATTGGTCTGCATATCCACAGTTTTCAATATTAATGTAATCATAATGCCCTTCTCACACTGAGAAAAGTGAGCTGTGACTTCTTCTGCAAAAATAATCTTCTCAAAGAAATCTGCTTTCTGTTTATTTAGTTATTTATTCAATGATCATGATGATTTGGTGATTTATTTTCCCAATTAGCAATCATTCCTCTTTAGAAAGAGAGATGAAACCCATTCTAATAGGCAATTAGGACTTCAGTCTGCTCTGTGGAGAAAATGTTCCTCTTTCTCAACTTGTAATTTAACTGGTGGCTTTGTAAGGGGGTCTTTTTATTATATTAACCATTGCCCATTTTCATTTTACATATATATATTTATATAGTCATGTTGCTGAATTCTTCTATTCTGTGAGATCTTGTGATGAGGGCCATTGTCTCTTTCTGCTACCCTTCACAATTTCTTTTTTCAAAAAGAAATTACTTTTCTTTCTCTTTTTTGTACTTTTCATCTCATTGAAAATCTCCTGTGACAAACTTACAGTCAATTATTTTTTGTTTGTCCTGGTCTTTTTAATTGCTAAACACCCCGTGAAAAGAGCATGGCACAGAGATCCTTCAAAGTGCCAAATAGGTAGCTTGTGAAAATTAATAAATTCCCTACTGTTGGAACCCTAGATGCTAAGAATTTTAAACTTTCTGTGTTAAAAAACACAAGCCCTCAAAAAACCACTACATTTAACCTGAGGCTGTAGAGAAAACTTCCCAAATTAAATGATAACACTAAAATTATAAGAGTGTAATTTAAATAGAAGTGTGTAATATCACATAATAAAAAACTTAGAATTTAAAGTTTTAGACTATAGTAATATATATAAAACAAAATAGAAGTTTTAAGACAGAGACTAATCCTTCTTCTTCACCTTATTCTTTATGAGTTTAAGTAGCATTTTATAATTAAACAGAAAAGTCCACATTATGAAACACAACTAATTAGTTGTTAAATTAAAAGTAAAAATAATTTTTTTGGTAAGTATCATTTCTTAATGAAATAGTTTTTCCTTAAAAGACCTTATAAAAATAAATAAGCAACTATTTTATAACTTATTAGTGAAATACTACACCCTACATTTGTGATATTTTCCTGTCCTGCAAACCCACAGGAATGCTCATTGTCCAACAGGAATTTACCTTGAGGAGAAAAGGAATAAATTGTTAACCAATGTATATTAATTAGGGTTTTATTATTAAGCTAAACCAAACCAAAAGCAGTGTCTCAAATATTGTGTGGCTCTACATATGGAACACAAATTCTACATTTTTTTGTAGAATTTCTGTCAGAAATATTAAAATTAATAGATTTGCAGGGATGTTTTTCAACCTATTATAGCCAATATATGTGGCTCTAGTCAGTGTCACAGGGTTTTACCTACATCCATATTTATCTGGAACGCTAATCTGCTTTGATTTATCATTTTAAGCAGTTTAAAATATTGCCTCCTAAAGCTTTTAACATTTCTGTGAACAAAAGCATTAACTTTTCCTCTAAAGCTGTAATGATTTATCATGTAAGTCTGCTTGTGACTCTATTATCCCCTTGATATATGACGGAGGTGCACCTTAAAATCCCATTAATACCCTGTGCCATTGATAAAATAGAGTCTTTGAGCTTACAAATCACTGCAAGTAAAAACAATCGTGCTCCACACTCTCACTCTGGGAAATCTTATTGTGTTGTGCTCCACCTGAAGTGCTGAGCAAACAAGAAGCAATCTGAGGTTTTGCACTGAAACCCCTGGAAGTGTAAGAAAGGGCAGAAATCCCCCAGGACTGGGTACACTTGTTACCAGGGTTTTCCTCTTGGAATCGAATCCTGCAGCACTAACTCTTCTATGTGACTGAACTGAGCTGAATTTATTATTCTGTTCAATAACAATTGCTTTGATGCAATTCTGCCAAAGATAAAATGACAGCAGGGATATTTCCGGAGATGTGCAGGCAGCTCTGACTCAGCAATAATCTTCTGCTCTTGGCTGTCTGTGAAGAAAAGTCCTGTGAAAGGACTTTTGAAAACCACTGAAACAGTGACAAACTTTCCTGAATAAATGAGCAAACATAAGTATGAAGTGTTTAAGTAAAGAAAAACAGACAAACACATAAAGGGGCAGGGTTGAAGCAACCTGGGCTAATAGCAAGTGTTTTGGTTTTTTTAAGTCATTGCTACCAATTTATGATTGATTGTGGTGTTTTATCTTCTTTTTTTTTTTTGCCAGGGCCAGGATTAAATGTGTGAGATGGTATTTCTTGTTGGGACTCAGATGTTTATTAGTTCTTATCTATGTCTCACAAACCCTGAGTTCTACAGCACTTCACTTGAACAGACTAAAAATGGATCCATGTCTCTCTCTCTACAAAGCCTTTTAAAGATAAACTATCCAATTCAGAAATGACACCTAAATTATTTTTACTTTTGACCCAATAACCAATCACTCATGCCCTGCAATGAGGACTTTTTTATCAAATTACCCAAACCACCCAAGGCCATGGAGAAGAAGGTGAAGAAGGACCAGGCTCTGCCCTAAAACCTCCATCTTGCTTTATATATATTACTATATTCTAAAACCTCAAAATCTTAAGTTTCCCACCATGTGATTTCACACACTTCTATTCAAACTCCACACCCAGAATCCCAGTTCTGTCATTCCATTTTGGAAGCTTCTCCATGGCCTCAGGTCAAATGCAGTGTTCTCCTGGGGGTCAGTGCCTGTCAGCACAGAAAGTCTAAAATTCTTATAACCAGGGTTCCAACAATTGATTATCAATCATTCAGCAAAAAAGGATTTGCCTCTCTTTTCTCATTAGCATCCTGCAGGTACAGTTTCATTCTCCCCCATGTCCGGAGGTTTCCCTGCTTCAGCTGGAATAACCCAGGCTCTCCTGAGGCACATGGCCCATGCCAGGAGCAGCTCCCTGGCTGTGCTGGATTTGACCCTTTCTGGACACTAACTGGTGCCCTGTCACTTACTTCCTCACCAGGACAGGGGGAGTGGGAATAAGACTTGGAAAAAGCCTTCCTGGGTCAAGATAAAGATATTTGAATAAAGCAAAGCCTGTGAGAGATGAGAAAGAGTGATGGCAGTTGCCATGACAGCAGCCATCCTTCTCTTGGTGCTTCAGTTCAACCCATCATGAGCTTCTGAAAAGATCCCTGCTCGAGTATCTCCTCTCTCACTGCTGGAAGCTCCTCTCCTCCTGAACTCTTGTCTCCAGGCACAAAAGGCTGGGAGGCCTTGGAAGTGAACCCCAGAGCTTAGAAGGCATTTGTTATCTCTGGCTTCTGGCACTAAATCACCCTCCCTGTTCCCAGCAAGCCAATACTTCCCTTGTTCATTCTTCGACTGATGATGGAGCAGTAACAGCTCTTCTTGCCCTTGAAACCTTTACAAATTCCTGCTCCAGCTGATCTCTGGCTTTTCTAACATTTTCCCTTTATATCTGTGGATTTCTTGCCCTCTGTCTTCTGTCTTCACATCCATCTCCTGTACACCTGCCTTCCATCAGAGCTCAGACTGCACTCCCTGCTCCCCCAAGCCAGACTTGGGACACAAACACTTGATTGGGATGCAGCAAAAATCCCGTTTTTGAGTCCAATTTTCTAAAGTGTCTAAAATCTCAAGCTATTTTTCACTGGAGGAAAATATTCTTCAACTTCTTTCTTGACATGCAAAAATAATTCACTTCCAAACTTCACTAAGGACCAAAACCCACAAGTTGAATTTCAGTCCACAGTGGAACTTTTCTATACTAATGAATACTTTTGAATCCTGTTAATTTTGCAATGGATATTTCCAAAGGTCACTGTGGTTAACAGCTGAAACCTTGGCAATCCATGAGGTGGAAAGGAGCAACTCTAACAAAGAGATGCAGAGAAGGGGTTGAGGTCTTGCCTTATTCCTCAAACACCACTAAAATGACCCAAACCAAGAAGGTGCCTTGTTTTGGTTCACAATTAGATGGTTTATGTTTCTAACAGTATTGCACTTCAGCATTTTTCATTAAATTTGGAACATTGACTTCATTTGGAGACCTTTCAAGCCTTTCACTCAGTTATCCATCAAGCTGTACTACATTGAGCTGTCAGGCAAAGCATGTAATGACTAAACTTTTCAAAAAAACAGATGTTAATGGCTCTTGACAGGGAAATATTTTCTTACCACAAAATTATAAGATGCCTTTAGGGCTGTTAGTGAGACATAAACAGCATTCATCAAACTTAATTCCTTTCTCTTCTGAGGCAGGAGCTGTGCAGGTTGCCCCCTTTCTCTCCTTAGAACAGCCCTATGTTAATGCAGGCTGGTAATGATATGAAATAGGGGGGGAAATAGCTTTAATAATTAAAATTAAGGCTAAACCAGATTTTGGTTGGAGGGAGAGTGTAGTTTCTTTTTTTTTTTTTTTTTTTTTTTTTTTTTTTTTTTTTTTTGGTGGGTTTTGGTTTTTTTTTTTGACTACTGGAATAGCTCACCTAATGAAATTTAAGTGTAGTGGAGCTTTTAAACGAAGAATGGAATTTTTTCCTTACAGACTTGCTCTTGCTTCACCAGTTTATCATTCTTAGTATTGCTTCCTTGCATAGCTGAAAAAGATACAAATCCCTTTACTCTAAAAATCACTGGGTAGAGTTCTTAGAGCTACTTATTATGCAGGAAGTCAGATGGGAAAGTCAGAGGTTGAGTCAGTTTAAAAGTGAGAAAATAGAATTTTGTACCTGCACAGGAATTTCCCTAAATAAACACTGATTTCTCTCCTTAAAGGGAAAAAAATGGGGTTTTACAAACAAAGAACAAAGGATAAATTTTATTCTACCTCTAGTATCAGGACTACTACACTCCTGGGAACAGCTTAGTGAAATTTATTCTTTTTTGATTTAGAGGAAATCAAGTTAGATCTTTTTTTTTTTTTTTCAATGATTACTACCAATTTATGACTGATCATGACTGAGCAAGTTCAGTGTCTCAGTTTTGCCAGCTGAACAAACTAAATGGGGTAATCCATTCTAGCACACTCCTACTGAAATACTGAAGCTTCCTGGGATGATTTGAGAATTACTTTGTTTATTATGTTGAAGGCAGGAGTGATGTATAAACTTAAATGTTGCAATCACCTTTTTCTGATGCAGTATAATTTCAGTTCTGAATGGAATAAATGTATTTCAACAGAAGCTTTCATTTCTTCCAATCAAGAGAGGTTGTGCTAATTAGCTGCCATAATGAACAGAGGCAAGCACAGAGTCACAGCATCCCTGAGGAAAATGAGAGAACCCCAGTCCATTCCCATCTATCTTTACCTAAGATAAATGAGTGACATATTTTCAAGGTGGACATTGTAATCCTAATAATAACTTTGTGTATTGTGTCTTCTTTATAATACCTATAGGTATTTTTGAACAGAAATGCAATATCAAATGTGCTTTTTCAGTTTTTAATCCTCTCACAAGAAATGCCCTTTGTTATAAGCCTACTTTTGGAATTTCAATTCTGACTGTAAAGAATTTCAATAGATTCCACCTCTGCTCCTTTTTGCAGGCACAATTCCCTTTCAAGCAGTTGTGGAAGGAAGGTATTTTCAAGATCTAAGCTGACAGAGAAAGTGGATTCTTCTTCACTGCCACTTCATTGTGCTTTAAGGTCTCTCTGCTAAGGTGAGGAAAACATTTAATTACTGAAAGGTTTCCCCCTGCATGATGGTGGCAAAAGGAGTTCTCAATCCCAGAGCAACAGGATCCAGATGTAATTTAGTGTGATATGGATTCTACCATTAATATCCAAATTCTTGCCCAGCTTCTCTTCCAGGGTGTTTTACATCATCAGTGGGTAGTTCACAAAGTTTCTATCAGTTTTATCCTCTGAGCACTGGACAGTTCTTGGTTTTAGATCTCAGCTTAACACTATTTAGTCCTTTGCAGTAACTTAACCAAAAAAAGCTGGCAGCAGAAACCCTGTGGTTCAGAATCTCCATTTTATTTAGGCATCCATACCTCATTATTTGAGAATTAAAAAAAAAAAAAAAAAAAAAAAACCACAAAACCACAAAAACAACAACAAAAAACAACCCGAAATTTAATATAATAACCCTCTACCACCACCAGTTTCATTCTCTTTGAAATAATTTTTATTATTGGCCATACAACAGCACGAGCTGATAAAAGAGCACAATACTTTCCAAAGAGAGCCAGGCTTTAGAGAACTTGCTATGGCACCTTCCTGGACAACTTCCTTTGAATAATAAAGGGAATGTGTTCACACAAGGTTTAAAAAATGGTGACAAAGAGATGAAAATGAGGCAGGGTGTGAGTAATGACAGGCCCACGTCAGCAGCAGTAAGCAACTATAATCTGGAACAGCATATGCAGAATTAATTGAAATTCAATTATCTGCATTAAAATGCCTCCTAGGAACAATGGAGAAAGATATGATATTTAAAAAGAAGAAAATTATCCATATGTGGCTTTTAGAAAACAAGGAGGCTGCATAAATAATGAGAAATGAGCAGCTAGATCATTATACAACTGTGCTTCACTGAGAGGTTTTTCTTGGTAGGATCTTGTCTTTGCTAACCAACCTTTCTCTTAGAGGAAAAATTTTTGTTCTCCTGCTTTGGTAGACACTGTCATCTTTAGTAAAAAGAAAAGGAAATTTCAGACCTCTATTGAATATTACACAGTGTGAAGAATTTCATGGGTTTTCCTACCATATTCATGGACAAAATTGTTCATCAGTATTTATGTAGTTAAATTCAGGATTTCTGTATTGTGACAGTAGAAAAGGAAAAAAAAAAGAAAAAAAAACCTGAAAGCAGCAATGAAAGATCATAAATCAGTCTTATTTTTCAATTAAAAATAAAAATTCTCTTCCTGATCTGTTATGTCCAAATTAAAAGTCATTCACATGGTTCAAGAAACAGCATAAATTTCTTGTTTTGCTTTGTTTTCCTGGAGTAGATGCCTTCTGAATTAGTAATGAAAATTAGTTCACCAAGAACTGAAGTGAGTTTTGGAGGTGGCACAATGATGTTGCTGGAATGAGTTACATGTTAGGAGCTAAAGGAAACTCACCTTGTGTGTGAAGCTGGGAATTTGCTGCTGGGCCAATCAAGTTATTACCAAATTAATGAGTATCCAAGCAGTATCCAACTGTAGAAAAGCCTAATTATAATGCAGCTAAAATAATTACACAGAAAGCCTTCCTGCAACCTGTGTCTTTAGGGGTTACATTCATAGACTCACAGAATCATGGAGGAGTTTGGGTTGGAAGGGATTTTTGGGCTTACACAGTGCCACCCCTGCCATGGGCAGGGACATTTTGACCAGCCCAGGTTGCTCCAAGCCCCATCCAGCCTGGCTTTGGGCACTTCCAGGGATCCAGGGACAGCCACAGCTTCTCTGGGCACCCTGTGCCAGGGCCTGCCCACCCTCACAGGGAAGATTTCCTGTGTAATATCTAACCTAAATGTGAGAAAGAAATCTACCATGGGTTTGGAAGGCAGAATGAGACTGAGCACAGGGGTTTGGGGTGAGATAAAACTTGCAACTCCCTCTGGACTTCCCAGCAGGACCTTGGGTGGAGTTGTTGCCCTTTATGTGCCAGAACACACATAAACTCATGGGTACACATGGATCATACACCATCCTCCACTAAATAGTTTGAGCTCTACCCACACAAACTGGGCACAAGCTGCTACATAATTTCTAAGGATTCTGGAGCACTCTCCATTTGATAAACACCATTTAAAGTTTTCCCAAATGCCAATGACCAGTGAGACCCAAAGGCTAAAGGCAAATGGGAGAGGCAGATGGCAGAAAGAGCAGCCAACAGTATTTTGGGGAGTCTTTCTGGCAACATATTCATAAGTGTTTGAGATATTTAGGACCATTGTCTTTAGTAGTTTCTCACCCTTGGATTAAAAGCTACATCCAAATCTGCACTGGATGGGTAAGTTCATATTGCATACATCTACTGTGGAGTCTGGGGTCCTTTCATTGCACAACCAGGATACATAACTCAATCTACATTCCATTGATTCCTAGATAAGAAGAATCAGTTTGGTCCAGAGAGAACAGGATTACTGACAGAAGTGTGGATATCTGATACTTCTTGGAAAATGAGTCATTATATCTGTTTCCTAAATGACATTTGGGTAACTCAGCTATAACATAGACAGCTTCTTCATATGCAAGCTAAGAAAAGGAGAAACAAAATGCTGTTCATAAAGTGATCCAAAATGCTTTGAAATTAATTTAATATTTAAATTTTGAACCCCTTCTCTGTGCAGGTGGACAATATATTTTACATATATATATGTTTATGTCTG
Source organism: Vidua macroura (assembly GCF_024509145.1). Classification (NCBI taxonomy): domain Eukaryota; kingdom Metazoa; phylum Chordata; class Aves; order Passeriformes; family Viduidae; genus Vidua; species Vidua macroura. Next base: position 6,922,868 of record NC_071579.1, read on the forward strand.
TGTGTATACTCTTGTGTCTGTATATACCAGGGATTTTCCATTATCCAAAGCAGATGCACAAGTTAAATGTTCCATGTTTACAAGAATTCTACAAAATAAAATTCTCCTGCAGCAGCAGGAGGTCTTTTAAATACACATTCTAAAAGGCATTCATGGTTAATTTTAGGCAGAGACATTAAACCTTCTTATGGAAACAGAATTAGTAATTAGTAGGAAACAGTGAAGACTGAGATTCTTTATATCTTTCTATTCAAAGTCCATTAACAGCTTAAGCTTATTTTCTAAAATCAAAGTAATGCAAATATTTCAATAAGCAATGAAGTCTGAATGCATTAAAGTAGAATCACATCTGTTTTCTACAAATCTTAGTGAACAGACTTTACCCAAAGAAAATAAAAATAGAAATAAAGAAAAAAGGGAAGAAAACTTGCTGCCTTCTGCCTTTTCCAATTAATGTAAATGCAGAAGGTAATGATTTGTGGTTTTGTACAAGAACTTAGGTGAGCAATCATTGTGAAGGACTGAGCACCTCCCTGACTGCAAATGGGAGCAGCTTGTGCAACAAGGACTGAACAAAACTGCTTTTAAACAAGGCCTCAACTTTTATGCCACTGATTTGTAGAACGCAGGTACTGATTTGAAAAATAAGCCTCAGTCTCCAGTCTGTTATTCCTGAAGAACGGGAAGACAGGAATAGTTTTGGCAATGAGCATCAACCAGGTTGTACAATAAATATTGTGCAGCACAATAAATATTCCAGAAGCTCTACTGGTCATGTTAAGGCTCTGTCTTATAACCATTTAATAAGTTCCTATGGCTTCCCTGTTTGCAGCTCACAACGTGAGTAAACCTCAGTTTTGTAGCTGTAAGTTTAACAGAGAAACTTCAAAAACTCCAAGAATTTAAGTGCTTTTTCTCATCATTCATTCAATGCAACTCCTGTTTGTTTTGTTTAAGAAATTTTAAAAATATACTACATGGAAAACATAAGGAGACCTGAAACTGGAATTTTTTTCAATTTTACTTAAAGACACAGAAAATATTGCTTTCCACCACAGGTGTGTGAACTTTTTAAATTGCAGTGATTTAGGAAATACACAAATGCAGTTATTTTAGAAAATATTTTATAGTTTAATTTTACAAAATATTTTACAGTTTATCAAGCAAACAGTGCCTGAAGATGCTGGAAGAAACACTTCTTCATGACAAGTGCCTCTTGAATTTATACTTACCAGAAAGCTCTTTGGGAGTTCATAATTAAATCACAAATATTGGAATTACAGACAGCTTGTGGAATAAGATTTTCCTCAAAATGTTCACAAGAACTATTTCTCTGTGAAGACTCAAAGTGTAAGGGCTGTCACCCAGAAAGTGAAACCTTAAGAGATGACCCACACCAAAGTCTTTTCCTATGAAACACAGATATTTCACTTATAGTCCAATAATAGATGAGGGACCTGGAAGAGTTCTGAAACTGGAATGAGTTGTGAAGGAAGAACAAAGTGCTGAGTGTCAGCAGACACAGAAATGATGTCTGATTTTGGATGTGGCAAAAAGCGCAGTGTATAAAAGTGACTTTGGATTAAGTAATCAATGTGTGTGGCCCTGAAATGCAAAGTTGTTTTTCTTTTTCTTGATACAGCTAATATTTAACAAAAGAAGTCATCAGACAAACCAAACAGTAAGAGGCTTCTCAGCAAGTTCTGCTTGCTGCCAGGAAGATGTGGAGGATTTCCATTCCTTCTGTCTGGCACATTTGTTTAAATGCAAATATAATTGGTTTCATAGCCAGATGGAATCCTGCTGTCCAAATCTGTGGAATTGCTTTCACACATAGCCCTTGTCTCTTTTAATCAGTGTAACAGAAACATATTGATACTTTTTTTTTCTATTTTTTTTGAGTCTGTTTTCTTTATTGATGAAAGATTAATTAGGAAAGGCACAGGAGAGAAAGGAGTCTGCCTTTTCTGCACCACCATTGCCTTAAACCCTGCTTTGAAATGGAAGAAGTGTTCCCTGGGAGTTTTTTGTCCTGGTTCAAAAGGTATTTGTAGAAGCATGACTCACTTCTCTGGCCCCTGGCTGTCACTAATCCCTTTCATGAGGATGACCAGGAAGGCTGACAGCTAATCGATTATTTACTTAGTCCTTAACTTGTTGTGCTCTGAGGAATTTAGCACGTCAATCAGTGAAAGATGATGCACTCCCAGCCTCCATTTACCCAGCTCAACAGACTCACAACCCTCAGTCCATGCAGGGCTGCTCTGAAAGCCCTGATCACAGACCTTGACATGTTTTTAGGGGGAAAGAAGTGGATTATGAGACTAAACACTTTTTAAGTTTAAATCCAGAAAGTTTATAACTTGTGACGTGCTTTTGTTACTCATTTTCTATTACATCATGCCTTCCTTCCTTGTGAAAATGGATGAAAGCAATTAGCACAGGCCTTTAATCACTAAACAGGAGATTAATATCAGAGATGTCCAGGTTGACCCTCTTCTCCTTTCAGGGTTTCTTTTATTCATGCAATTGAGACTGAAGTAATGCTCTAAACAATATTGTTAAAAACCACAGAGAGCTTTGCTTAAAACATCTGCATTTACTCTAAATAAAACCCATTTTCTGTAAGTTTTCAAGCAGCCCTGGGAAAGCTGGGGGCCCACAGGATTCACCATGCCTGCAGGGCTTAAGAGGCATCTGGCACTGGGTGGTGTGTTCAGTGATTCAGGGGCCACAGTGGCTGGATTGATAGCTGGACTTGATGAAGTAAAAAGTCTCTAACTTCAGAAAAGGATTCTAACTTCAGTTTTGTCTTAGAACATTTTGAGTGCCTACCTAAAAAAATTAAATTAACTGTATTTTTTTCAACAAAAGGTCTAGCAAAAAGCTAATTAAAAAAATTTAGAAAGATATAGTTGCCTCAGTGCAATTTAAGAACTCCCTGGAAGTTTCTAAAGCTTTAGAAGTTTTAAGAGCTCCTTCTTGTTTAAAACCACTGTGCTACTTCAGGCATGGTTTTTCAATATTTTAAATTAACTCACTCCATGTCTGCTTGTAAAGCTCTGCATACAGGGTTGCACAGTTCTCTGGGGACTATAATTGTCAATATTTCAATTTATTCAATCCATAGAGCCAGGAGGTACTGGGGGAGTTCACACTCCTGGGGGTCAGGTAAGGACCAAAGTCAGGCCCCTGAACTTTGAGAAAACAACCTTCAGCTCTTTGAGGAGATGGTAAATGGAATGCCCTGGGAGGCTGTCCTCAGGGACAGGGGAGCAGAACAGAGCTGGCAGATCTTCAGGGAAATCTTCCATGGAAGGCCAGAGCCAGTGATCCCCAGGGAGCAAGAAAGGGGCAGGGAGGGCAGGAGCCCAGGATGGCTGAGAAGGGACCTGCTGGGGAGACCAAAGGGACAGGGACAGATGCACAGGCAGTGACAACACGGACAGGGGACCTGGGAAGAGTCTAGGGATGAAATTTGGTTGTGTAGGGAAGGGCTGAGGAAGGCAAAGCTGGAACTGGACCTGCCAAGGGACACAAAGAGTAACAGGAAGGTCTTCTTCAGGTCTGGTAACCAGGAAAGGAAGGTCAAAGTTGTCACCCCTTGAGAAACAAGGCTGGGAGACTGGTAAAAATGGATGAGGAGAAGACTAAGGAGCTCAACAAATTTTGTGTTTCAGTCTTCAATGGCAGCCTCTGTTCACACCTCTGGAGTGGCTGGGCAGCAGGATGGGTGCTCGGGGAGAAAAGTCCCTCCCACTGTAAGCAAAGATCAGGTTCACGAGCACCTGAGGAGCCTGAACATCCATAAATCTGTGGGACACAATGAGGTACATGTTCTTTACTATTTCTCCTCATTGGTACAAATCCAAACCATCTCCTACCCAGAGAACAGGACAGGATTATGACCAATTCAAGTGCTTAACTTCACTGGAAGTCTTTGGTGCTTTGGAAGAAGAAAATACCAACATTTTACACTCATTCAGATTTAAGAAACAGGCTTCAATTTCATTAATGTCTTTCTGCCTGTCAGGTTATGAAAAGTTAATCTTTTGGCAATGCAGTGAGGTACAAGCCCTCACCAATTAAATTTTACCACCTCACTGACTGTCTGAGGTGTGTTTTGTTTGCTTGTATCACTGCAAAATAAACAGCCAAACAACCAAATAAATGTCAGCCCAATGTGTGAGAGGGACACGACTGAAAGGAAAGTTTCAGTTAAAACTTCAAATAAATGCCATTTTATTCATCTACTCAGTAATATCAGTGGATTTTCTTCATGGAGTTTTCAGTGAATTGATTATTACTATTTTTAGGGAACAACAGATAGGACAGCTTGGCAATGCGGTCATGTCACTGTCTGTGCTGCTGTACTAATGACACTAATGTTCATATTTAAGAATAAAATATAATACTCAGTAAAATTTTGAAACCTTTTTTTTTTTTTTTGAAAAAAAATAACAATGGCACCAGCAACCATGAGAAGCGGTGATGGGAAAAAATGGCAAAATATGACCTAAACTGAGTAAATTACTCACTGATGTACATCATACTTACATGATTTCCAACCTGGGCTAGTGGAAAGTGCTCCTGCCCATGGTGGGAGGGTGGAAAAGGATGATCCTTAAGGTTCCTTCCAACCCAACCCTAGGTTCTGTGTTTCTTTGCATTTCTCAGTCACTGTGACTATCAGAACTGCAGTAGACAAGCCTTTATAACCAAACCTTAATGCATCATCTGCCTCAAAACAGACATTGTCCTCACACCCAGCCCACAGCCTCTGCTACACAAAGAGGATGAAGAGTGGGAAGATGGAGTGGGGTGAAGGAATTCCAGACAAATCATACAAGAGATGGGTAGTTACATGTGTATAGAAGCTTGATGCACAGGAGGGAGATAAATCTTCCCTTCTGACCCTGAGGTCAGTGACTCCAGTGGTCCTTTCAACCCCAAGGTCTTTTACATTGATTGCTTGAGCAGGTAAAGATCAGAAAATATTTTTGATCCAACTCATAGCACCTCTGGAAATGTTCAACAAACGTGTGGATGTGGCACTTGAGGACATGGGTTAGTGGTGATGCTGGCTGATGGTTGGACTGGGTGATCTCAAGGTGTTTTCCACCCTTGATGGTTCTGTGATTCCATGATCCCCTAGCAGATGAAACTCAGAATGTGGAAGCACAGCAGAGACCTGAATGAACTTCAAAAAACTTGCCCTGATCTGACAAGTTCCAGAACACAGAGGTTCTTCTCTTTATGATGATCCCAGAAATTCTGGGGCATTCTGTTGTTTTAGGCTATTTTTTACATCCCTCAAAGCTGTCTGGTGTGGAACAGCTGGAAGTGGGATACAGGATGAGCCGCAGGACTCTCAAGATGAAAGCTGCTGCTGCCTGGTGTACCTGGAGTCACTGCAGATTTTCTCCAGATTTTAGGGCTCTGAAATGAGAAACACTTGATCAGACATGAGAAATGCCCACTGTTTGTGCAGCAAAAGATTGAGAGCCAGGCAAGGTGTGACAACCAGGAGCGTCTTCCTTTCACATCATGGCCAGCAGCTCTTAGATGTGGATATTTTCTGTCTGTACATGTGTGTCTGTGGCTGTGTGTTCATGCATGTAGACATATCTAGCATCAGATGACATCCAGAAATATTCTAGGCTTTGGTAATTGTGTAAACCTCAGCTCTTTTCAGTTCCCATAGCAACAGGACACTGCACTGAGATAGGAGTAGTCTTCCCTTGATGTGATTTTGATCAGCTCTTTCTGTTGCAAATTAGTATCAAATTGGAAGTCAATAATAAATGAAAATACCTTCCAAAGCAGCAGCCAGGGATGTGAACAGTGTGAGGGGCAGGAAGAATTAATCCATTCAGCTGTCAGCTGCTTCTGCTAGAACACAGATCAATACAGAGAGAAGACTACTGGCTTTTATGGAAACTCAGTGTAAAACAGCTTTCAGGAGCATTTCAGTGCAGAACCAGTCATTTAAACTGCATGCAGAATGATAAGCTATAGTCTCCTCTTTGCATCTTAAGGTCTTCACTCCCAGCTTTTAATCAGACATTGCTTAACTCATCTTTACCTAAAGGACCTGATGACTAAATCAGGTGACTAAATCCCCTACACACACTGTCATCTCCTGGAGGCAAAGGCACACTTAACAGACTCTATTCACAAAAAAAGCCAACAACCTGCAAGAAAAAGTGAAGGGCAATTGCAATGGAAACTAGGGAGGATTTACACAAAAATATATTGTTCTTAATCATGAATGGCAAAATCCCAGAATGGTTTGGGTTGGAAGGGACCTTGCAGATCATCTTGTTCCACCTCCTGCTCTGTGCAGGGACACCTTCTTTTGTTGCTCCAAGATGATGGCACCTTCTGCCTGTTTATAAATGGTTCAGAACATGTTAATTGTGTTCAAACTGTAAAACCACATGGAAGAAATTAATTTTATTTAATCTGGGAGAAAAAAAAAATGCTTCTATGACTTTGGAGCCAGCATGCCTAAGTACTGAAATAGAAACCAGGGTAATTCATATTTGGAAAAGTCATATTTGCCATGAAAGATTACATCCAAATATGCAAGGAATAAACAACTCCATGAACCCCATTATTACAAGGCCTCCCTAAACAAATATTCTTTTCCTTTTGGAAATTCTGACTACCCAGTAGACAAAGCTTTTGCCCACATGCTGCTGTTCTGATTACAAAACTGGTGCACCATGCACACACAGACATTAAATACAACTTATGCCTTCCCACAGCTCTTTTTCTTAGCATGAATCCCCAGTGACTTCAACAGAAAAGCACCAATGGAAATAAAAGCAGTGATCTCAATTTAGCCCTAAATTTCAAGGATATGTGTGGTTGTATGTGTTACTTCTATAAATATCAATGAGCTCTGTGTGAAAACAAGAGCCAGAGAATTCCAAGACTAACAGTCTTTCCTTTTGAATATATAATCATTCATTTTTCTACCAGAATGACTCTAACCTCTAATTTTTAAAGTTCAGGGTTTCTGTTCATGAACAGATCTGTTAAAATATATTCTCCAAAAATCCAGCACTCTACCCTGATAATGGGGAAAAGACAGCACATACCTAAAGATCTGTATGCTGACTCTCCTTGAGTCATCCAATAAAATAATAAGAAACTCAAGGAAATTAAAAAAAAAAAGAAACAATTCTGAGCTTACATTTTACATTGGAGGCAACCAACACTTGGAAAACTCCAGTGCAGGGCATTCACTGTCTCTAGGCAGAGGTCTGGAAGATGTCTCACATCAGATGTCGCTTGTGGACCACTTTTATTGGCTCCTTGCAATGTCCTTTGCCAAGAAATGTGAGCATCAAAGAGCTCTGTAAATTCATTAATCTCAAAGAGCAATTAGTGTAAAATCTAGTGAGTGCTAAATGATTGCAAATGAATTAGTTGCAACATAAGATTTAATTTTCAGTAGTGTGCTCATTTATTTATGTGACATTGCAAACTTTACAAGGCAAATACAAATATTTAGACCCTGATACTGCAACTGCCATGAAAGAAACAGTTTTGGGTTGTTTTTTTTTTTTTTTGAGAAATCTCTCTGACTTTTGTGACTTATCTTCACAGCTTTGAGCCCACTACCATTCTGTTCCCTATTTCCCTCCCTTCCTTCTGTAAGCCTCAATCCAGTAGAAATTATTGATCTTATGAAGTGCCTTGCTCTTGGATTCTCAGCAGAGAATCCAACAGTGTCAACCACAAACACACTTTACTGGATCTGTTGTTATTGTCCCTCACATTTTCTCCTAATTTCCATTCAGAAGAATGAACATATAATTGCACCATTCTCTTAACCCAGAATAACTTTGGTATTTATAAAACATGTCGATTGGAGAAAATTCTTAGCTGATGTAACTTGATTTATTAAAAATTAAGTTGAAGGAAATAGGCTTATCCTTACCAATAGGATTTTTCTCACTTTTTTTTAGGAGAAAACAAGCAGATGCCCCCTTTAATTGAGAAAGTACCTTCAATTACTGGTTGAATATGTTAGTTTTACCTCATAATTCATTCATCAGGGCCACTATACCAAATTAATTGTAAAGAAGGAATGAAGCATTAACATTTAAACACCCATTATACTATTCTTAAAATAGCTTAAGTGGCTGTATTAAAATAACACAGCAGTGTTTAAATCAACAATTCCTGTCTTTTAAGTTCAGCTGGCTCCATCCATCCTACCAGCAAGATAACTAAGCACTGGTGCTTTTGCCTGTTGGCTACTAATAGATTAGAATGAACAGCAAATACAACCAGAGAAATAGCTCAATATATTCTTTAAATAGGTATATTTAAAAACTGAAGAGATAATTAGAGGGATATAACTGCAAAAAAAAAAAAAAAAAAAAAAAAAAAAAATCCTTAAAAAACCACTGAAATGTTCCTTAAAATCCAGCACAGAACATGTAGGATTTGTTCGTATGTTTTATTTATATATTTATTTCTTTTTCTAATTTTGTTCCTACCAAGCTTCCCCTGGGGTTGTTTCAAGTACTCATATTATCTTAAGTCTATTAAAGTACAGCTGAAATGCCCTGTGATTTTTTTCCCCTTTACATTCTTTTGAAGAACCCATTTCTTGTCTTGCAGCTATTGAATTGAATGAAAAGACTACATTATGTACCAATCATGTTTTAACATCTAAAAGTGCAGTTTACATTTACTCCTAAGCCTGGAAAGGTAGAGAAGAGCAAATCCTACGTGCTCAGATTTTAAGAACTGTGTGGTTCTTACTTCTTGTTTGAGAAAACATTTCTGGCACTGTTTAAATGAACACTTTGCATTAACTGACTACACTGATGTGATTCCCATTTATAGAAAAAAAAAAAAAAAAGTAAGTAAAAAGAAACAAGAGAAGAAGACCTAAAGGTTGCCCAGGTTCATAAACAGGTTAAAATATTGCAGCCTCTGTAGTTTCCTGTAAGAAAACATGAGTAGTTCTCTGCCCTCGAACCACTCTAACAAGAAAATCCAGGGTGTAAAACACTTGAGTAGTTGTATGAAATTTTCACTTCCAATTTGTGCTCATGCTCTTCATTTTGAATAAGGAAAAGTATTGGAAAAAAGGGACAGTGACAGAATTGAATGGAGTGTCACCTACAGGCCACAGCACCATAAAATCTCTCAGTGACTGGAATCACTAAATGTTATATTCAGCACGCCATGTGATTTGGCAGAGACTCAGCTCTGGGAGCCAGGGCCAGGCTGAGGGGTAACAGAGACAGCAATTCCTGGAGAAACCTTAGAAGGCACGAGGATATTGTGGGTTTATAAAGCTGATCAAAACAAAATATCAGCAATAAAGTGAACGCTTAATATTTGCAACTGTTTCTTCACCAACTGTATCAGGCAAAAAGTTTAGTTCTCTGGGGGTTATGCCTTCCTTCCTTCCTTCCTTCCTCCCTCCCTTCCTTCCTCCCTCCCTTCCTTCCTTCCTTCCTTCCTTCCTTCCTTCCTTCCTTCCTTCCTTCCTTCCTTCCTTCCTTCCTTCCTTCCTTCCTTCCTTCCTTCCTTCCTTCCTTCCTTCCTTCCTTCCTTCCTTCCTTCCTTCCTTCCTTCCTTCCTTCCTTCCTTCCTTCCTTCCTTCCTTCCTTCCTTCCTTCCTTCCTTCCTTCCTTCCTTCCTTCCTTCCTTCCTTCCTTCCTTCCTTCCTTCCTTCCTTCCTTCCTTCCTTCCTTCCTTCCTTCCTTCCTTCCTTTCCTTCCTTCCTTCCTTCCTTCCTTCCTTCCTTCCTTCCTTCCTTCCTTCCTTCCTTCCTTCCTTCCTTCCTTCCTTCCTTCCTTCCTTCCTTCCTTCCTTCCTTCCTTCCTTCCTTCCTTCCTTCCTTCCTTCCTTCCTTCCTTCCTTCCTTCCTTCCTTCCTTCCTTCCTTCCTTCCTTCCTTCCTTCCTTCCTTCCTTCCTTCCTTCCTTCCTTCCTTCCTTCCTTCCTTCCTTCCTTCCTTCCTTCCTTCCTTCCTTCCTTCCTTCCTTCCTTCCTTCCTTCCTTCCTTCCTTCCTTCCTTCCTTCCTTCCTTCCTTCCTTCCTTCCTTCCTTCCTTCCTTCCTTCTTTCCTTCCTTCCTGCCTCCCTCCCTCCCTCCCTTCCTCCCTCCCTCCCTTCCTCCCTTCCCCTTTGCCTCTCCCTCCTCCTCCCTCTCCCTCTCCCTCTCCCTCTCCCTCTCCCTCTCCCTCTCCCTCTCCCTCTCCCTCTCCCTCTCCCTCTCCCTCTCCTTCTCCCTCTCCCTCTCCCTTTCCTTCCTTCCTGCCTTCTAAAATGAAAAAACCCCTGGTTTTCAACATAAAGGTGGGGAGATCACTTGCCATTTACCTCATGGGCAAAACTGACTTATCTAGGGGAAACTTATACAACTAATTGCCAATTAAAATAGGGTTGGGCAGTGAGAATAAAGTAAAAGCCCACCTTCACTCCCAGCTCCTCTGCATCCTCCCCAAACAGCACAGAGGGGATGGAGAATGGGGAGCTCTGGCTGGTCCATGATATTTCACCTCTGTCCCTCCTTCCTCGTCCCCTTTCCCCCTGTGTGTGCCCATGAGCTGCAGCCCTGCAGGATAACCCTGCTCCAGGGTGGGACTCAGCTCCTGCCAGGGTCCTCTGGGGCAGACCTGCTCCACTGGGGTCTCTTCCACAAAATGCAGGGTAAACTCTGCTCCAGCACCTGGAAAATCTTCTCCCTCTCCTTCTTTTCTGATCTTCCTGTCTACATTTTCTATTTCATTTTTTCCCCTTCACTCCTTGTGCAAGTATTTTCCCCCCTCTTAAATATATTTTCAGAGCAGCCCTGTACACTTCCCGTCTTTCCTCCAGAAATCCTGGTCACTGACATCACTGACAGGAGCTCTCTATCCCATTACAGCCCCTGATAGGAGCTTCTTTATCTTCCCCCACTTCTTAAGAAAGGAATTAGCCAATCAATTAGCAATTTAGATGGTAAGAGTTGGAGATTATAGCCATAATGAAGTTCTGGGGCCTGAGAGAGCAGCTAGAGGAATAAATTCAGATTATTCGTACCTGGCAGAGTAGGCATACCTGGTAGCATGGCAAAAAAAAAAAAAAAAAAAAAAAAAAAAATTCTTACAGATCAGTTTAAATAATTCTGGACAGGTTTTTCCACCTGCTTTTGTCTGGGTAACAAAGTGGTTGTTTTAAAAAGAATAAATAATGAAAATAACAACTTCTGAGACTTATAAACAGTACAAATAGTGAATTAAAATTTCATTTTTTTTTCTGGATGATAAAGAAGTATTTGATTAGATTGGTAGTCAGTACTCTTTTAATAGAAGGAGAATTACAATCTTTGTATCTGTCAGGGAGTGTCTGAATTAAAAAGACCAGGTGATACCTCCCTCAAATCATTTGGAGTTTGCCCTGTATGCACACACAAAAGTGTTGCATGTGGTTGACAGAGAGGCCAAACCTGGCTCAGCTTATGCTCACAACTTCCACAGGTAAAGCTCTGAGTGGCAGGAGCTCAGTTTTTATGTTGGAAATCTGCCTTAGGGGGTTTCTGGCACAAATGTGGTTTTCAAACAGTTCATTTTATTGTGAGAACTGGAACTGCGCCGGTGACTGTGGGGACATTTCAGGATGGTCTCTACAACAAACAGCAGCAGCTGTAAAAGTCACTCTCTGTGCAGCCAAAGCAGAGGCATGTGACATCAATAAATTGTTATTAGACAGAATATAATTCATCTATTTGGGCTCAGAGCAAAGTAATAAGTGCAGTAACATAGTGTAACCAGGGACTGTGAACAGGGTTGGCAAATCCAGACACCCTGGCACAAAATGAGCCACGTGACCACTGAGACAGCAACAAATAGGAGACAGGCACCTGATAAAAATTGCCAGACTACGGAAAAGATGAGCGTAAGGGGCAGCAAAAAGGCAGAACTTCCTCCCCAAGAGACAACAAGGATGTTTGGTGAAGCCAGAAAACCAAATTAATATGGGGAAGAGCTGAGGTTTCACTTTAGGGGATTTGGGCGGAAACGTAAAAATATCACAAATGTAACAAAGAAAAAAAAATTGAAGAAAATAAAAAGGTTCACTTTGGTTTCAACTTCTCTCCTCACAAACCCCCCAAAGCCTAAGTGACCAAGTACCTTGGAGGACTGTGTCTATCTCCACCATATACATTGCACCAGCTCCATGGTAGCAGTGCCTACAGATAATTTAAAAGCAGTTTTTGAAGACCAGCAGCTCTGTATTTGTAGAGCTGATGGCAAATAATGTGTAAGAACAAACAACTGGTTAGGAAATTTGTTGTCCATGAAGGAATTTAATGAAGTTTATTTTTTTTTTAACTAGTTTGATTATCAGTTTTCTAAACACCTCCATCATGACTATTTCAAATTCCCTAATCAATAGGTAATGCATTCACACAAGCACATATAGATTGCAACATTAACATGGATTTTGCTGTAGGTAAGGACTTTGAGCTCTGACAGGGCCACTTTTTACAAAATATGTGGATTTCTCTTGGCCAAGATGGATTGCTGAGCTTTCTTGGGTAAAGACAGGAATAATTACTCTAAGCTGAATGGTGATGGAGCCTTTCTGCAATAAATGCTGCTCTGCAGAATAAATTGAAGAGTTTCACACTGAAACTCCCCAACAAACACCAGGGTAGCTGTAGTGCAGCAGCTCAGTGGTCATTTAGACAGGATCTGGTTTTTCAGCAATGGGCAAAAAACAGGTTCAGAAGGGAAAACAAGAAAAAGGCAATAGTACACATTCCCCTGAATATATTGTTGCCACAGCCTCTGACCAAAGGTGTTCAGGAGAGAAAACATGTCATTAACCACCTCTCCTAACCCCCCAGTGCTTTGCTCTCCAATATTCCTGCTCAGTTTTCCCTTCCATTTGACCCCACACTGTTCTGTGGTAACAAATCCCATAGCTCCCATAAATCCCTTGCCAAAGCTGGGGTTTGTTAACCTTGAGCTGCCTGTATCACCATCCCCAGGTATCATCCTGGGAGGAGCATGGAATGATTCCTCTCCCTCCTGCCACGTCAGTGCCCAGCTCAGTCTCTTTTCTGCACATTCCTCAGCCCTGGAAGCCATTCCTCAACTCTGCCATCCTCCTGATCTTTCACAGAAATATTACAAGCCCTGTCTCCTCTTTTGGACGAGGCAGTTTTGTAGAATAAATTAAGCAAATTGTCCAGTGCTACAGATGGTTGAATAAAGTGATGGATGTTGGCAGCCAGCAAATGTGTCATGGTTTAGTGAGAATGGGGAATTTGGGCAAAGGTGGGACTTGCTGATCTTTTCTAACCTTAACAACTCCATGATTCCTTGATTGTATAAATCTAAGGTTGTTTTGCCATTTAGCAGGTTTATTAATTTGAGCTGAAGTAATTGAAGTGCTCATATCACTTCCCAGGAAGAAAAAGGTACCAGTGTCCAGCAAAAAATGCTGCGTATTATCAGACTGCTTTGTTTGGATGATTACAGAAATAATTTCAAAATATTAGGGACATGGGTAGACTTGAAATGGATTGAAATATAATTGGTTGCACAGCATAATTTCTGTGGATTAATACTTATTCTTTTACTTCTTATTCTGGTAGGATTTGCTCAGATTGAATATGAGTATTGCAGATTCTGGGAATTATCTGTAGAGAGTGAGCAGGAGCAAAATCCACCTCCCAGTTGCTGAAACCAATCCAATTAGTACGAAGTAACCTGCGTTCATTTCTGTGCATCCAAGCACAATACTTACTAGAAATGAGTGAGTTTGGGTTTGTTTCATGTATTTTCCACCTGTCTGAACATAAATAATGCAGATTTCTCTACAAACACTATTTAGGAATCAGTGCCAGAAATGCATTTCACAGAATGATGAAATCACAGAATGTCCCCAGCTGGAAGGGACCCACAAGGACCATGGAGTCCAACTCTTGGCTCTGCAAATTTTTGTTACCAACAGCTCAATAGACCTGTGCCAGTGGACTTCCATAAAAAGCTGATACTTTAATAACAAACAACAACAACAACAACAACAACAACAACAACAACAACAACAACAATAATAATAATAATAATAATAATAGTAATAGTAATCACCTTCAAATCTCACTTTGTTGATAAATAACTTCTCCTCACCACCAAACAATGGATAAAAATGTTCAGTTGCCCATGTGGCTCCCATTACTTAATTAATAAATAAATAGTTATCAACCTCACAAAAAGTTTTACTCCAACTTTTAGAAACAAGAAATAAATACACTTTCCTGTAGGTGGACTTGGTACAGTGTTCAGAAACAGGCTAATTTTAGATAATTGATTTCTAGAGTAATTTTAATCCTGGAGAACAGATCTGGTAGCAGAGTTGTTTATTTAGTGTAGAATTCAGAAGTAGTGAGTGATATAAAGAAACTTTAACTCATATACTTCCCAGGACTTGGCTCTGGAAGTTTGAAGACTGTTTGAACTTCATGCATTAGGTAAACATTTTAATTTTGAAGAGGACTATATATTGGGAATTACATCATTTAATCTGTGAGAAAGACTTCTTCTTGAAATTAACACAGCCAGATTGTTTCACCATATGTTTCTCCTAAATTCCCCCAAGTATTCCAGGAGTCAACCAAACTTTAGCATATTTTAGCTTGTTTATCTTTAGCTGCAGAACTGATCTGGCCAGCAAGAGATGTGTGTTGTTTAATTACTGAACACTAGGCAGTTCTTGCCTGAAGTGTGCAATATAGCAGCAGTGTGGTACTTTCTAGGAGGATATTTGGATAGCTCTTCCTTGGGAAGGCTTTTTTACTGGAATATAATTGTTTATAGGAGATGCTAAAGAGCACATTGGTCATGGCTGCTTCCCATATAAACTCCCTGCCAACCTGAGGTTTTTTAAATTGTCCATTTTCAATGGACACAGGCAATGGAAAAGCACTTAATGAGTTTAAATTTGCCACTGAGAGGGAAATCCATGAAGAGGAATTGGTAGAGAATTAATTTAACCAGCCCCTTAAACAACCACCCCTGAAAATAACTGAGCTGCAAGGTGCCAATACCAAGTTTACACAACACTTTTAATTTAGCTGCATAGCAGCAATTATTCTCTTTTAACTCCCAGGACCTGAGGAATGGAGAGGTGCAGTAATAATTCATGGCACTTTCTTGTCCCTGATAAAGAGGCAGAATTTCTGCTGTGAGGTAATACAACAGGGTTTTGCAGTTCAAGTGACTGAATATTGCTTTTTAGAACAGGGTTGCACTTCAGCAAAGTCTGATTGCAGTCAAACTTCATGAAAATGGGTAGAAACAGATGTAATGCATGAGTGTGCCTAATTTCAGTTCTTTTGGATACAGGCAGGAGAGATAAAGGGGGAAATAACCAATTTCTGAATATTTAAAAAGTAGCTGACACTTGCAAAATTATGCTCCACATTACCTCGGAATAATCATTAATTTGCTGGGAACTCCTCAATCAAAGCAGTACCTCTAAATCATATCAGCCCTTGCAGTTTCACCAATATTGCTTGAAATAAATAAATAAAATGGAAAACAAGCACAATCTAACTTATTTGACAGCCTAGCTGACTACACTGAATAGCAAGATCATGCAAACCACTGCTTCTTTGCTCCAATTAAAGTGATTGATAGAGATTGAACAACTGAAAATGCACAAGACCTGGCAAAATCTAATTAGCTAAAACCAGAAAAAGTATTACACTGTGAGCAGATCTGAGCAAATAATTGATTTAGAGGAAAAACTGTGTGTTGGGTGGAAGAATGAGGACAGACTGATCAATCACTGAAATTTTAAATCATTTATTTTGATAATTGTGGTGAAAGAAAAGATAAGAAGTTCATTCCTAGAAAGCTGAAAACCATCTGACATTCTCCAAGGTAATTTTTAAAAAAATTATTTTTACTTGCTTAAGTAGAAATTAAAAGGTGGGATTGTAAATATAGTGACATACTGGGAGAGCTTTTACAGAGAGGTCCAGCCATACAAAAATATATCCTTTATTTTAGAAGGTTGTTTCATTTTTTTTTTTTACAAGAGAGCTAAAACTGGAAACTTCCCAGGTTTTCAGGCTTCAGCAATTAATTTTGGTAGTCGCATTCCTGATACCCCAAAGGAGGTTCCAGTTTGAGGATGCAGGGATGGGGTTAGAAAAGCTAAAGCCCAGAGTGGGATTTGGAAAGGGATGTGAAGGGCTACAAAAAGGGCTTCTAAAGGGATGTGAGCAGCAAAAGGAAGATAGGGAAAAAGTGGGTTCACTGGTCAGTGGTGCAAGGAATCATTCAGTGATTCTCAAAAAAAAAAAAAAACCAACAACAACAACAACAAAAAAAAAAAAAAAAACAAAAAAAACCCAAAAAAAACCAAAAAAACAAAAAAAAACAAAACAAAAAAAAACCAAAAAAACAAAACAAAACAAAACAAAACAAAAAAAAAAACCAAAAAACTGAAAGTTATAAAATCCAGATAATTGTATAAGGATCACTTCCTACTGTCTTCCAAACACTCAGTTTTTGTTTAAGCTGCTGCAAACTAAATAAGCATGCAATTTAACTCTTTTTTTTTTTTTTTCTTTAGGTGGTGGTTGTTTGTTTTTTCCTTTTGCAGGTGTCAGGAGTGAAAAGAGACGGATGGAGAAATGAGTGCCACGATTGAGAGGAATAACAAGGACCAGCATTGCTTTGGTTGTTACAGAGTTTTTCTATCCTTTTTCTTCCCTTTTATGTAGATGGCTATTTCACAAGCCTTTAATAGATTCAGAAATCCATCTGCAACAGCAAGCCATAAGTTACAGCTTTAAGATTGCAGGGCCTTCAAGTCTGAGGAATTGAACTGGAAGTGTTGTGAGCATGGTGCCTCCCCTGGGATTCCTGCTAAGCAGCTCTGTCTCATCAGCTAGTGAGCAGAGCAAAATCTGTGCACTGCATTGATGTGTCTATTTCTGTCTTGATCAAATATGTGCAAAAGTTTCCCACTGAAGTTATTTAAGGTTTAATAAATCATTAGGAAGTTGTTTTGTTTGCTTGCTGGCGAGAGTTCTGTGTGTGTTTATTCCTCCCCTGGAAGGAGGGACACAAGTCCTGCTTTGGGGACACAGGGATGAGCTGCAGCTTTCCAGGCTCCACGTGTGTGGAAGTGCCACTCACCTGGACATGGGCAGTCCCAGTGGCCTGAGCCTGGCCTTACTGGTCAGCTGGTCAGGCCTAAAGCACCCCAGCACACCCCACACCACGGGCTCAGGGAACAGTGTGCACCCATGATGTCCCCAGATGTGTTCCATGCTCCCAGCAGGATCCTGCCCCTGCACCAAGCATGGCCAAACAGGAACCAGGGCTTTGTTGCACTAATTTGGCCATTTTTATGAGCACAAGTTGTTTACTTGCAAGAGCAAACCTTCACCACCCCTCCTCTCATTT
Source organism: Vidua macroura (assembly GCF_024509145.1). NCBI lineage: Eukaryota > Metazoa > Chordata > Aves > Passeriformes > Viduidae > Vidua > Vidua macroura. Next base: position 6,940,316 of record NC_071579.1, read on the forward strand.
TTTTCTAAGTTCTTTACACCTCGGTGCAGCCTTCCCTCCATGTTTGGCCCTTTCCCATAAGAGGTTTTACCAGTCCCCACAATCCCCTTGAAACATCCTTCAAGTTTGCTTTTCTCCATGAACTTATGATCTTGTTTCCTTTCTTTTAGTCTTGAGTGAAGCCCTCCAAGATCCTGCAGGAGCAGCTCCTTCCCTGCCCATCCAACCAGGGAATGTCCTCTCCTGAGTCTTCATTACCAAGGACCACAGAACCCCCATTTGGTTTGAGTTGGAAGGGATTTTAAGGTAATTTTAAGGTCATCCAGTTCCACCAGGCACATTTCCACAATCCCAGGTTGCTCCAAGTCCTGTCCAGCCTGGCCTTGGACACTTCCGGAGATCCAGGGACAGCCACAACTTCTCTGGGCACCCTGTGCCAGGGCCTGCCCACCCCCAGAAGGAAATTCCTTCCCAATATCCCATCTAACTCTGTTCTCTGGCAGTGGGAAGCCATTGCCTGTGTCCTGTCACTCCATCCCTTATAAGAAATCTCTCTCCATGTTTCCTGTCAGGCACTGGAAGGAGCCTCCCTGAAGTGCTCCTTGACAGGGTTTATGCATCTGTGTGTTTAGTCTTCTGCTTTCCCACTGTTTTGCTTTTGCCTTTCATGCTGAAAGTCATTAAAGAGACGTCCCTGAAACCCAACCCTCTTCCTGCCACAGTCAGTGCCTGAACCTCCCATAAGTCAGGTACTCCCAGGTGTGACAGCCTGGACAGAACTCCCAGAGCAGGAGGAGCTGTTGAACACAACAGAGGTGAGATGTTCTGGGCCACTGAGAGAGGAGAAACTTCCCTAAATCTCCCAAAATATATGGGATGATATTGGAGCCCCGTAGCAATCAATGGCAATACAACTCCTCTCTCTTTTTTTTTTTTTTTTTTTTTTTTTTTTTTATTTCTTTCTCAGTCGAGAAATCTCTCGGGTGTGAATTTTTAGATGGGTTTATTTAGGTCTAATACAGATTTCCAGTTCTTTCCACTCTGTTGCTCTCTCTGAATATCTAATGAATAATGCAATGTAAATTAAATTGATGACTGGATGTTGCAGTGGGGCTTGACAAGTGTTTCTTGAAGTTTACAGGCATACACATATCTTGGCTCCTCAGCTGCAGCAGCCCTGAGTGATGTTAGAGGAAGATGAGGAGAAAAATTAGCTGTATTAAAAAAAAAATGAAGTAAACTTTTCAAGCCCAGTTTAAAAAGTAATTTTGACACCCTCTCACCTCAATAACAATTTCTCACCTTCTCTTTCCATCATGTGCAGTTTGCTCTACTCCCTTCTGCACAAGGGAATCTGGGTTTTCTTTAAACTGATGCTGATTTATGTAAAAAAATATTTTATTAATTTGGTAATCTTTATGCCAGCCTTTCAAAATGCAAACAGAGCTGTCCTCTGGGAAATCCACTCGGCTGCCTTGGGGCTGAAATGCGCTGCTTTGTAATGTCAAACGGTGGCACGAGGGTGAATTTCTTCCTGAGCTGAGACGCACTGCTTGAGAGTATCATACCCACAGCCATAATTTTAATGATAATTTATTGCTCCTGAGAAGGGGAAAAGGAGGTCAGATGTGTATATTGGTTCAGCAAGCACGTGCTGTTACTCATTGCCTTGCTCAGCCTCTGCAGAGATGATGGAGAGGAAAAATGAAGCATAATGCATTCTCAAGGTTGCCAGGAGCAACTAATGCTTCCAAATTGGTATTCATGTTTTATTACATCTTAAATTTCAGCACCTTAAAAACAATAAAGGAAATTGCATTTTCACAAAGAGTCTTCCTTCAGGGAATGTACTTCAAGTTTACTGTCTTTTTTCTGATGTCTTTGTCCGTGTCTTATGAACTTCCTGTTTCAGGGAGAATCTATATATCTATATATCTATATATCTACATATATCTATATATATCTATATCTATATATATATCTACCTCCAAGCTGCCCTTGGACACTTCCAGGGATGGGGCAGCCCCAGAATTTACCTGAAATCTGCCTCTTTTTGGAGGAATAACCAAAATATTTTTCCCCAGAGCAAAAGCCAGAGGGAAGGAAGAAAAAAGCATTTGTCCACCATTGTTATTATAAAACTACAGAAGTGTTTTTAATGAAAAAATGCCATTAGCAATGCATGTATCCAATACAGATCCTCTCAAATGAAAATATTACAGGGCAAACTCTTAAAGTCTAATTTGTTCCGACTGAACATGGAACTGTCACACTGGCATGAAGAATATTAGACTGAGTACAAAAGAAATGGAAATGAATGACTGGAGAAAAAAGAAGTAATATCTTTGAAGTTCAGAATTTCTTATCATTCCAGGGAGTTAATACAATTTACATTGACTCTGGTAGGTTATTAATAAAAAATACATTGATCAGAAAACTTTTGTATATTATGAATATTCAAATAATTTTTCTTCACAGAGGCAACAATTTATTCAAAGGAAAGAGCTTGTCAGATGAAGGCTGAAGAAACCATCCCTATTCTCTTGCTACATGTTCTTACAGCTTTGTGTACAAAAAAAGAAACAATAATAGTGAAGGGTTGCTGAACTGGTATTTGATTGTAAAAGGAAAATAAGAGTTCTGGCATCCACGTGCACCACAGTGCTCTGCACAGAGAGATTTCACAGCATGATCACAAAAGTGAAGTGCAAAGAACCAAAACTTAAGCCCAAAAATCTGATTGCTTTTTTCTACCCATTTGATTGCCATTAATCCAAACAAACTCCATTAGCTCTCCCTTGAGTTACCACCACTCCTTATTCCCCTTCTAATAAAATTTGGCAGGATAGCTGAATACATACTTGATGAATGCCAGTAATTATTTCTAATTATTTCTAACATTAATATTTCTGTTTGTGACACTGGAAATGTTGTTTTGATTTTGTGATTCACAAAAAAAATCCCTTTTCTCTACTTGAAAATCACTTCATTCTTTGTTTCCATCCACTAGGTAATGCAATTTTCTAGGAGTATTTTATATTTAATTGTATTTTACTCAGTATGTTATAAAAATAATTATCGTTAAAATTGGTAGAAAATCAAGAAAAAAGACTAAAATGTCTTAAAATATAGTGTTATATATAGAAAGAGTAAAATATTATTGTTCTGTTATCCATAACATGTTATTTGAGAACACTGAGGTGCCATTAATCATCTTTCAGAAGGTTAAAAATGCATAAAGCCCTACAGAACAGTGGCTTTAAAAGAAACCTTATCTAGTTTTTGTCACCTGTGCAGATTTTTGCATTACTTGCTGAAAGGTCTATAAAGCAAAACCAAAGGGTGAGGACTGTAAATGTTTTAGAAGATTATATAAAGTGATACCTGTGAATTCACAACTTCTGTTATAGAAAAAATTAGTTTCAGATTTTTTTTTTTTTACTTGAACTTTTGCTATCAATACCACTCAATTTACCTTAAAAATTTGAAAAGAGCAATCTCCTTTTCCTGTTGCTTCTCACTATGTTCCCAGTGCACATTTCCTCTGCACTCTAAGCTATAATCTGCCTTTCATCTTCCAAACACCACTTACATTTCAGGTGCCTTCTGCACAAAGGTACAGATACCCAAATTCAGCAACACTCCCGTTCTCCCAAGCCGCAGATCCTTCACTGCCATTTTGTGTATTCATTGTTGATTAAATTTGCATTATTACACTCCAAAGAAGCATTTCAGCGCTGACCTTCACACGCTGCTTTGGTGAACCTCAGCTTCTGCTCAGTGGAATTATTGCATCAGGTTTTCTCCCTCCTGGTACTTCTGTGCATCACTTTTCTGTTGCCTCTCATTTCTCCACTCCTGCTTTGCACCTGAGCATCTTTTCCCCGCGCTGATTTCTCTCTCTGCCCTGCCCTTCCTGTTGGGGGATTCCCTCCTGCTGGCAGCCAGGTGGGAATGGTGCTTGGATGCACGGAGGGCACACCTGGGAGCTGATGGATGGGGCTGCATCACGGCATCTGCCCAAGTGGGAAAGAGCAATTGACACTTCCAACAGGAGTGGTCACAGAAGAAAAGAGCCTTTAAAAGACACATTTAGTAACCGAGGATATTTCCATGCCTTCCCTCAGCAGAGCCTCCTGGCCTTTTCTTGACAGCAGGTTTTATTTTATTTTAATTTTATTTTAATTTTAATTTATTTTATTTTCATTTTATTTAATTTAGTTATTTTGATTTAATTTAAATTTTTAATGTAATTTTATTTTAATTTAATTTTATTTTCCTATAGTTTGCAACTCAGGTGTCTTGAGATCAGGAAGTCTTAGCATAATCAGGAACTTTCTCTTTGACTGTAAATAGTTTTTGGTTCCTTTCTTCTTCATTTTCTAAGGAGCTGAGATCATTTCACGTTTCTCCCTTCCACTCTGTCAGCTGTTTGCACTGACAGTTCATCAAGCCACATATTATCCCTCTTTATTATTATTATTAAAAAAAAAAAAAAATGAAACCAGGTTGCTGGTATCAATAGTGATAAAAAATGTTATAACAATCCACACAAATGACATTTTTCACTAAACTCCTCTGTCCAAATTATGAAAATGGATATTTATGATCTCAAAATCTAAGCGAACCATAACAAAACAACAAAAACTTCACTAAACCCTGGTGACTCAAAATCCAACCCATTTTTCTTTCTCCAGAAGTTTCACATGGATGTAGACAAATGTTTCATTTCATTCCAAGTGCTGTTATCAAGCCTGTGGGGAGCCCTTATCACTCCCAAGAACTGGCAGTGTTTTGTCATCCAAAACCAGTGGGAAAAAGCAGTAACAGAGGTCACCTGAAGCAGTTTTTATTTTCCAGAAATCTCTATCCCTCCCCAGTAAGGTTCAAACTGGGGTGTCCTTTTCCAGGTGATCTATTTCCAAAATTGTTCTGCACAAAGTGACAATCTCCACAGAAGACTAGAAATGCAATACAAAAGAATTGCAAGATCTGACCAGATCACCTTCATTTTGTACTTGTTGGAGCTTCAGTGATGAAATTGAAAAACATAAATGAGGCACAGGAGCTGGATTTGCACAGGGAATTTATTTAATTGGTAGGTGCCATATCCCAGTTCTGATGCTGCTTAAAAACTAGGTAAGCCCCTGAGCCAATCAGATGTGATGTGAGTGGTGTTGAAAGATTTGTTGGTGCCCTTCCTTTCATCTCATCCCTATTTTTATTGTCTTCTTATAGAAGTCAGAGAAAACTCTGTGCAGGAAACCTGGGAGAGAATAAATAAAAGCTCTGTTAAATCAGGAAGCATCCAGTTGACTTCAATGTGATTAGGACTAGGTCTTGGCATCACTTAATTTTAGTCTTACAAATTCCCTCTAGCAAATTAGAAAAAGAATTATTAGTTACTATTCAAAATTCAGAGGAGTTTATTAAAAACTCAGCTGGATATCACCCTGAGGAACCCGTTCTCGTGTTGGAGCTGCTCTGGTTTGGAGCAGGTGCTTTGAACAGATGATTATCAGAGGTTTTTCTTAAAAAATATATCAAGAAAACCCCCCAACTCTCCAGAAAAAATACTACAATTCTTATTACGCAAATATTTTCCACATGTTCATAGGAAGAAATAGCTTTGGTCTCTTAGGAACAGCAGTTCCTGTCTTGAATTATGACACTTTTATTTTCAGAATTTCTCCATCTGAGCCCTAATTCAGGTTTCATGCTCATGCTAATCAAAGCAGCAGGACACAGCAGATCTTTCAGTTTCATTTTCTCTCAGAGCTACTACAACCATCAAAGTTTGTCTATTGGCACGTTGCTAGACTTAAAAATTGTCAGAAAACAGATTGGCATTAAATACGGACAAAGAATTCACCTCGGGGTGATTTGGTCAGGACAGACATTGGCGGCTTTTTGCAACCAGGGAAAGAATAAAGGGTGAAAACCTCATTTCTTTTGGGGAGCATGGACCCACTGCAGTTTTAGCCCCTGTAGGAGCCCAGGGCTGCACTTGGAGCTCTGTGTGCAGAGACACTGAGGAAGTCTTGTTGTAATTACTGCCAGTGCTCCCACCTGCTCCTCAGTGCACAGAATACTGAATTAACTCCTTTGTTCCACTTTGAACTGATGGTTATAATCCACCAGAGAGCAGAAATGACACTTAAGGTTTGTGTACGCATTGAAGCCCCAAATATGCAGAAAACTGCAAAATTCTGTGTGGCCTCTAGCAGCAAATGACATAATGTCTGATCTCCTAAATACATGGATCCCAAAGAAATATAGGTATCTAGAAGAGAAGAAACCTACAGAGACTACCCCTGAAGCAAGAAGAGAGTCCTACAACTTGTTTTTATTGAGGTACACACCCACATTAGTTAAGGAGTCATAATTAAGTTTTACCATCAGCTTTACACTAATGAACACGACAAACAGGGAATTCCTCCTCGTGTCAGAGCTGGCAAATATTAGTCAGATCACTATGTGGATGAAGTGTTGGTAGCTGCTGCCATTCAGCTTCCTATGCTGGCAGTGGTTTTTGGGAATTCTGAACTGATTTTCACCATCCCTTAACAGTTTTATATCTACAAGAAGTCTTAACTTGGACTTCCCACAGCACATGTGAGCCTCACACAGATGGAAGGGGAGGGAAATAATTCAGTGCCATTTTTTGGGACACGGCCATAAGATTGCACAAAAGGCAGTTGGAAGGACTTGTTTCTTTATTATTGTACTTTAGATTATAATAGAGAAATTATACTCTATTAATTTATATTATATATTATATTATATTATATTATATTATATTATATTATATTAATCATATTAAAAGCACAGTGCTTTTAATATTTCTCACTATAAATAGGCTCCTCTTCTATCCAGAAAGACATAGGTACATTTACATTTTTTAATGTGTTTTTATATTTTCGGATTTTTAGAGAAACTGTGAACACTGTAATGAAAAATATTTGTAAACACATACCTAGGAAGAGTTTCTTTTTAGGACTATTAACTGAAGCAGAATTAATAAATATTTTTCCATCACTATTTGAAATATTGTCTATACACATTTTTTATCAAGACCCACATTTCATTTCACAGTTTTCTATGTTTTCCAGTAGTCACTGACAAACTGGGAGAAGAAGAGGAGACATCAGATTCTGGAAAATCTGCATCATTTTACTTGCCCCAGCAGAGAAAGAAAGAACCAAGTAATTATGATCTATAAATCACTGACTTAAAAAAAGAAATGTCCTATGACTGTGCTCAATTCCTTCATTTAATCCACTCTCCAGATGTTTCTGTAGTCTGAACTTGGAATAAAAGTTACATAAACTTCTTAATTATCCTCTCCTAATGATAACATTTGTCCTCACAGCCTGTGCTAGATTAGTCCCCAAACCAAAGCTGAAACTTTTCTAACTGCTAAGGCAGAAAATTTGAGGAAAGAAGGTATTTTAGCTAGATGGGGTGTCCACAAGCAGGCTGGAATGGTGTTTATGGTCAGACTCCACAGCACAGGATACACAGGACCTTTTGGACAGCGATGGAACCAATCCAGTGAGGGAGATGAGGAAGAAGGTAGATTTTTCTTTGCCATTCCTACTGGCAGAATTGGGTATTCTGAGGAACAACTCAATTACTGAATTGTTACTATCTTTCTCAAATTACCCACCTAAAGTCAAAGGAGCAGCTCACTGATCACCTCCCAGTCTTCCATGAGGATGGGAGCTGCTGCTGCTGCTTCCTCATTTCAGTGAGTTTTACCCCGAATCAATGATTTGCAATTTTAGGTAAATCTCAGAAAGGAAGCATGGCACCATTTTACATGTTGGAATTCCTCCCAGCTTTGGATAAACCTATTTACACTGCTGATGTGTCCAGGACAGAGGGATCCATGCCTTTGTCCTGCACTGCTTTCCTTGAGGAGCCAGAGGAACTCAGGGAGCAGCTCTGCTGTCTGTAGCCTTGCCTTTGATGACTGAGCTGCCACAAGAAATTCTCTCAGCTTTCTACAGCTCAGGCTTTGTCTGTGCTCTGGGTTAAGCTCAGCCCTACAAAGCCTCACTCTTTCCCCAGCAGGGTGGGGACAAGCTCCTGGGTTGAGATAAAGAAAGTTTCATAGGTAAATCAAAACCAGCACATGCAAGCCAAGCAAAATAAGGAATTAATTTCCTGCTTCCCATCACTAGCTGTACAGAACAGTAATCTGTGAACATCCAGAACACTTTTTTCCCTAAGTTTTTGTAAAAACAAAGTGTTTTCTGAACACTTCCAGGGATGGTGACTCCACCACCAGCCTGGGTAGAGGGAAGTGGTGGAGTCTCTCTGTGTCATTCTTCCCCCTGCTTTGCAGTAAGATTTAATTCTCAGTCTACCTGCATATGGCATGCTTTGAAATCAGTAAAATGATGAAATGAAAGTGATGAAAGAAATTATTTAGGAAGTAGAAATCAGGAGAGAGCTTTAAGAAAACTCTGCTATCATTATATAGAATTTTCTGCAACAGAAGATAACCAGAAATAAAAGGGGAGGAGCAAAACATCCACAGTTGTGATTGATGCAACTTGATTGGAAAAACAAACGTGCAGTATCAATGGAACAAAGAAAGCAGGTTGCAAAGGCTTGTCCTCTGATTTGGTGTGTTATTCAAGAAATAAACAATTTCATGATAAGCACTGCTAGGTGAGAGTGGTGTGTGCAAGGCACGTGTCACCAGGTGAGCAAGGTCACCTGTGCTGGGGGCCTGGACAATGCCCTCTGTCAATGTCACCGCAGAGCTCTGCTGCAGGTCAGCTCCAGAGAGCTGTCAGGCACCCAGGAATTTCTGTTGTTTCTGGGGGTCATCTTTCAGATGGAATGCAAAGCCCAAGTATTGATGGGGCACAGTTGTTAAATACCCCTTGGAGGAATTAGCTTATTAACCTTGTGTCCTGGCTGAGTCCCAATTCCAGCAATTAAAAATTCACCCTCTGAAGTTCTCTCTGCAGATTTGATGCAGCACATGATTAATAAGTTCCTGCCATAAAGTCTGTTTCTGGTTTAACTGAGAAATGTTTAAGGGCAGTTGTGTTCCACTCCAGGGATGAAGAAATGGGCTCAGAGTTTTTTCAGGAGGCACAGCATCTGCTGTTTAAATAGAAAACACTAACATGAACATCACCTTCACTCACAGGAAAATCAGAGAGGCTGGAAAATTTTTAAAAACACTTTTACCACATAAAGGAAAAAAACAGTAGAGGGAATTTAGAAGCAACTGTTTAATTAAAAGTACGGGTGTTAAACTAAAAAAAAAAAAATTGCATTTCTAAAATCATCACTTCCTAAAATCTCAGAACCATAAAATCAGCAGAATCAAAAAAGCAGCTTGGGAATAAGGTGTCAGATTCAGAGAATCATGGAATATCCTGAGCTGGAAGGGACCCAGAGGAATCTTCCATCCAACCCCTGGCCCTGCCCAGGACACCCCAACAATCCCACCCTGAGCTGAGTTGGTCTTTCACATAGAAGGATCTCTCTGATTATGTTTTCTTTCTTTTCACCTACTGCTATATTTTAACATAATTAAAGGAAAAGAGAGACAGGAGACCAGAGCAGCTATGTCCCAGGCTGATCATTATGAAGTTATTTGAAAATCATATTGGAACATTCTTATTTATGAAATTTCTATTTATATACCAGCTTTACTGCAGGAAGGGGTTTCAGGTTATGTGAATGTCATATTTTATTAAGTACCACACTCTGAATTTATTTCTAATTCCTCTCTCCATTAAATTAAACAGGGCACATGGTTATAACTTTAATTTCTTAATTTTATGAGAATTACCCAAGCAACATCTGGGCTCTGAAACAATTTAGTAATTTGCTTTTTTATTACAGAATAACAACAGATTCCTCAAATCTGGGGCATTTTTTATTAAAATTTACTCCATCCTTATCTAGAATGTTTGGTAAAAAAATAGGAATTTTGAATTTATTATTTTAAACTTTCTGAGCATACTTGCCTACTTATTAAACATCCTCAGAATACTGAAAAACCTTAGGAGAAAAAAAACCCATAAATCTGTATTCTGGGTTACAGAAACTGTGGTGGATTGGCTGATCTTTCAAGAAGAGCATGAAGGGACTGCTAATCAAATGTGCCTCAGGGCAGGAAACTCTAAAATATTAAAGCTGGTTTATTCAGGGTGTCTCAACTCTTTAATTTGACTTTGGCTGGTACTATCTTTAAAAGTTTTATTTAACCAAAGCATTAACAAAACATCCATTATGATCTGGGTTTTGTTGAATTCAAATATATTTCAAATTTTGGAAAAAAAATAATGAGCAATTTATTGAATCTGATCTGCACAGTGCTGGAATAAAGATGTGAATGTTCTCTGTGTCTGTTGTGTGCTGCTGTTGGGTTTGCAGGCGTGGGAAAGCCATCGCTATTAAACCAGGAAACACAACCAGTGGTTCAATCACCTTTATTTTCAAAATATCAAGTAAGGTTTTGGCTAAATAGGTTAACATCAAGAAATGTCATCTTGGAGTTTGATTCTTGAATACTTGCACACGCTGGGATTCTGCCATGTAACATCTCCTTTGAGCAGCAAACTCTTTCCAGAGCACATTTTCATTTCTCTGCTCCTTTCTACCCAGCCCTCACTGCTCAGGAATGAATTTCTGTGCCCCACAGCTCTCATTCATTTTGCCTGTCTTCATCCCCTAGACTTTGCTCATGACTGTACTGACAAGAGATTTTTCTCCCTGTCATCAGTTTCTCTTGGAGGGATCTGTAAACCTCCAGCTTTATCCATCAATATAAATCCATCATATCCCTCTTATAATAATATCCATCACACAAATCAAACTATAAAAATAATTTTAAACCTTAAAACTTTAGGAAAAAAAAATTAACATCTATATTTTTACCCCAACTTACCTGAACAATAACCCTAAAGCAATTAAACCTCTTTGTTTTCTCTTGAATTAGTCAGACTTTCCCACGTGTTTTTACTGTGGCACATTTTCCAGAAATGCTGTTTTTGGGTGATTTCTCAACTCTGTTTCTGAATTGTAAATAGCTAAGGACACAGTTTGTGTACCCAAAATTATCATTTCAGTTCTGTGTGGACTCCAAGAACCAATCTGACTGAAGTCTTGTGCTTAGAGCTTCTGCTCAGCCAGTTATCCATCACATTTTATATTTACATATCATTGCCTCTGCATTCCAAGGCAGTCTCCCTTTCTCCCTGTGCTCCATTCCCACACTTTCCCCCTCTCAGATGTGCAATATTCTGCTACATCTGGCATCCAGGAAGGTCCCTTGAGCCCCTGCCTAACAGAGAGATCCCCATCCCCATTCTCCTGAGCACCACTAATTGTGCATTTTGCACACATTGCTGCCATCAGAAGTTTGAATTATCCTGTTTGGAGCAGCCTGGTCCTTTAACAGCCTCTAATGTAAAGATGTAATGGAGGTGGCTGTGCTAAAAACATCTGAGAACTCCTCTTGTGATTGCCAATTCTGAGCCCTCTAAGCACTCATGAGCATAATATTATCTCCTCATCCCAGTCAATTTTCTCCCTGAATATTTACTGAATACTAAATTCACACCCAAGTCAGTGATTGAGAAAGTAAAGGAAGAAGCAGGACATAATCCATATTTTCTTCCTCCTTGTGATTGTATTCCTGTGTTACAGAGACAACTAGAAACCTCACCTAAGGAGTGGATTGATAGAAATTGCATGTCTTCTTCTCAGTGATATCCTCAGAGCAAATTTCCCATTGATTTTGGGGCATTTTGCGCTGGAAACACAGAGTGATTAGCTATTTGAAATTCTCCAGCTATTTCTTGACATTTTGGTGCACCAGTCAGCCAAATTTACAATAAAGGTGGGGTCTTCCTGACAAAAAGATCATTTTTCCTAATAATGACCCACCTGTCAGTTGTTCCAGGCCTTCCTTGGCAAAATACGTAGCTTGAATTAACCATAATTAATAAGAATAATACTTAATTATTGCAGGTGAAGAAGACAGATTTTCTGTTTGCATAATAACACTGCTGATGATTGCTCAGCATTGATGTAGTTTAGGTAAAATATTCTAAATTTTCCCAGTAAAGCAACCTAACCTAAAACATTTGTAATTCTAGGGGTCATAAATATTGCTGCTGTCACATCTCCTAAATATCTGCCCCTGCTAAAGGCAGGGGATTGGAACTAGATGATCTAAAAGTCCCTTCCAGCCCAGGCACTCTGATTCTATGAAATAAATTATCCTCTGCTATTATTTTTGAGCTTAAATTGTGTTTGAGATGAAGAAACACATCTCAACCCAAAGAATCAGCATGAAAAAGAAAGCAGAAGTTGAAAAGATGATAGAAGACAGACAGACAGACAGTTTCTAAACAATTATTCTTCATTCTTTTATATTCTTACTGAATATAAAATATTTTTTCCCAAAAGCATCAGCAAAATATTTTGAGAGTCATACAAGGTGTTGCTTCAGCTCTTTACCCCAAAATTTCATTTATCTTCTGCAGTATCCAGCTCATCTGATTTTAGTGTGCTTTATAGCCTATTTAAAATTTCTTTGATTCATCCCATCACCAAATGGATGAGGAATATTCCCCAAGACTTTTAACAGAGTTGTTCACAAGGTGGAGGCTATGGAATAAAAAGAGGGGCAATAAAATTAGCCATGCTATTTTAATGGAATACCTGTCAAAGATGTAATATGAAACTCTCATTTAGCAAAGCCATCCTTAAATTGTTTCTTTTCTTGGTAATTTTTCTGATTCCAGTCACACTCTTCTAACTGGAAGAAGTTTCTGTCTCTGGGAGTTTCATTGTGGTCCCTGACTCTTGATGTCAGTGGCATCTCTCACTAATTTCTGACTTCAATCACTGTTTTCTACTGGCTAATAAGCACCCCTTCAGTTTAATAACTTCTAAACTCCTTTTTTTTTTTTTTATTGGTCACAGCTATTTGACATTCTTCAGTGTACCTTAAATATACAGAAAAATGTACCTTCCTTACAGTCTGCATCTGCATAGAAACACATTGCACAATACCTGACCAGGTTTATTTGTAAGTGTTCTCTGAAACCAAGCAGGGTTAATTAAACACCTTGGGATGCCAGCTGGCTGAGGCTGAGTGATTCTCTTAATTTCCTTCTGTAATATTAATTCATGCATCTAAATTATTCATTTATTTATACATATATATTTAAGTTTGCACTTCTATATGCTTGTAGTATATGTTCATAGCCACAGTTGAATAAGAATGTTTTATGCATAGCTTTATTTCCTTCTGCATTGCATATTAACAACTTTTCTCAGCTCTCCCCTCTCTCGTTCCACCCTCACCGGTGCCATTTAATCTATAGGATGTCTGGAACATGGAAATTGTCTTCATTATACACCTGTGGAAAGAACATTTCAGTTGTGTTAGCAACAAATGATGAAAATTTCAGTACTTGCAGCACAAGCTGCTCCTTCACTGCTTCATTTTCCCTTTATACAAATTCAAAGTTGAAGAGTAAGACTTAGCTGCTGGGAAAGAATACAAAAAAGTCTCTGAAATGTAATAAAGAATATATAACTCTATATCATAAAGACAATATAGCCAAGCTTTCTGCCTCTCTGGTACTGCTTGCTGTAGTTTCCTCACAATACTCCTCAAACAGTAGAGGTCCTGAAATTTTTTTTTTTTTTTTTTTTTTTTTTAATTTTTTTTTTTTTAATTTGAAATTTTTGTTATTATCAGAAAGTAAATAAACCTTCTGCTGGTCAGGAATTTATTATTGCTGTACCTGCAACCTTGTCAGGATTTTGTATTTGGCTAGTTTTATTAGAGGGAGAGGAAGGAAGTTGCGGAAGGAAGTTGCGGAAGGAAGGAAGGCAGTTCGGAAGGAAGGCAGGAAGGCAGGAAGGAAGGCAGGAAGGAAGGAAGGCAGGCAGGAAGGCAGGCAGGAAGGCAGGAAGGCAGGCAGGAAGGAAGGAAGGAAGGAAGGAAGGAAGGAAGGAAGGAAGGAAGGAAGGAAGGAAGGAAGGAAGGAAGGAAGGAAGGAAGGAAGGAAGGAAGGAAGGAAGGAAGGAAGGAAGGAAGGAAGGAAGGAAGGAAGGAAGGAAGGAAGGAAGGAAGGAAGGAAGGAAGGAAGGAAGGAAGGAAGGAAGGAAGGAAGACAGAATATTTCTGACTAACAATGCTGTAGGGTAAGGAACATACACAGGGGAAAAAAGATGAATTCCTAGGAAGCAATTTGAATGGTAAAATGATTCTTTGCATTTCTTTTTCCATGACTGTGCCCTTCCTGCCTGCCTTCCTTCCTACATTCACTCTTCCACTGCACCTCTGCCTCCCAAGGTGGTGACTTCCCACCAGGACAAGGACAAGTGTTGGAAGCTGCCAGCTCCTTCACAAGGAGCACATGATGCTCTTCCTCACTCTAAGCACCTTTAGGAGTAATTTTGAAGCTGAAATGTCCAACTCCTTGACCTTTCTTCATTCACATGCAGTCCTGCCTTACAGCTGAATTTGGGATGTGCAGAGTGCTCTAAGCATGCTGATTACTGGATCTCTGACTACTTTTCTACCACTAAAACTGGTTTTGCTCAGCTCCTGGGTCAGCAATTCCTTTTCTGACCTTTTGTACACCCGAGGTCTCCAGAGCCAGTCCGAGCCCCATTTTTAATCACCCCATCCCTGTGCTTGTCTCCACAGCATCCTCTGTTCCCATTTCCAACCCTCCTTCAATCCCACTGTGATTATATTCCTTACCCTACAGCATTCTCCTAGCCATAAATACTGTCTTCAACTAATTACTGATCTCTTTTCACTTCTATGTAAATTGAAAATCGTAGTTTAGCCAAAGAAGCATAAGGAAAACAAGGAAGGTAAAAAAATTTACTGCTAATGGCAATACTAATGACTTTTCTACAGGGTACAAATATGGCCAGGAAACAAGCAGGGATGATAGAGTTAAGGAGACATAATCCTTGGACAAGTGGGAATATGCCAAATGTAGGAGCAGACGCAAAAAGAGTTGATGTTACAGTTCCTCAGTGGGAATGGCAGATCTTTTTTGGTGATTGCATTGTAAATCCTATAGGAAATGGGCAGTTCCAGACAACAGATATTTAAAAACAAAACAAAACAAAACAAAACAAAACAAAACAAAACCAAAAAACACCCCCCCCCAAAAAAAAAACCCAAAAAACCCAAAACAGCAACAAAACAACCAAAAAAGGAATTAGAAAAAGTAATTTAATTATGTATGGAATATATACTTTTTCACTATGTTCAGGTTTCTATTTAGCTGGAAGGTATTTCTTTTAATACAAACTTTTCTAATTAGTGCTGCAAGAATGAGCTGATATTTGCAACACCTCTGGTTTCATGGGTGTAATGACCTGTTTTTGGAAGGCTGGATGATCACACTATTAAGCATTTAGGTCTCCATCCATTTCCAGTATTAAAAGAGCACTTTTTTTCACAATCTAACTAAGGAATATTGGTTGATCTGCACTTGGTAACAGATGACAGCTTGCTAATTAGAATTGTTCCCCAAAAAATTCCATTTCACTGAACAGGTGACCTGCACTTATTAAACATTTCTCTGTTGATTTGAAAAATAACCACAATCATTTAAGCATGATTGTACAGAGCTATTTCCAACACTTTATTTTCCACAACTAGTGCTTGTAAGTGCTAAGAAAAATTAGGAAAGGCCATTAGCAAGACGAACTGGACAGACAGAGCAAATAGCTCTGTACACCAACGAGCTGAAATAATTCTGGCTGAGTAACTCACAACATGTTTGCCATCTAATACTTGAGGGTGGTGGGGAGGAATTGACTTTTGAGAAGGGATGTGTAAGGCATCACACACATGCCCATGCATTTTGAACGCCCAGGAGGCAGCTGCCACATGGCAGCAAAAGAAATGCCAATACTGGAGGAGAAACCTTAAAGTATCAAAGCGTTCCTCTATTATTTATTATGTTGTTTCAGTTATTTATTTTATCAATCAGCAAGTTTATAAATAATAATATATTAATTAAATTATATTAATATAGTATCAATAATATAGATTATTTTAATTAATATATTAATAATATGTTAATTATAATAATAATATATTTTATTATTATACTTATAATTATATTATAATTTCATTATAAACTATATTATATAATATATTATATAAAATATGATATTAATAACATATATTAATAATATTATACTAATATATTATATATTACTAGATATAAATAAATATTATAATATTAATAATATTATATATTATATTATAAATAATTAAAACAATATGTAGATCATATAATCACTAATATTAATATTCTATATATTATATTAATACATTTCATAATATTAATATATTTTCTATTATATAATATATGAATATTATATATTATTAATGTATAATTATATATACATAATAGATCATATTTATATATTCTATATTATATGATATTGTATTATATTTTTAATATAATGACACATTATTATATTGCTATACATATACATATGTATATTTTATATATTATTATTCATGTCTACTTTTACAAATATATAGAAAGGCAACATCTAAAACCAAATAATGTGAGTATTCTCAGAGTCCACTTGCAAATCATGTAGAAAAACGTAGAAATCACATAGAAAGATTTACTGTTCAGCAATAAAAGAAGCATCTCTGTGTTATCGCCCCTGTGTTAAGCACAAACCCTAAAACAGCCCCTGGGAAGAAAATTAAGCCCAGCCCAGCCCAAAGGCAGCACATTGCATCCCTTGTTCCCCACCGTTTATTCACACTCGGGTCCCACACTACTCAGTACCACCCCGTTACTCCCCCACCCTTCCCTTCTCTCCTATTAATGCACAGATATCATTCCCTCCCTCTGCAGCCCTCTCCTGAAATTGTCCTTAAACTGCCCCCACCGTGGCTGTTGGATTAATTCAGCCCCTGGCTCCGAGCTCCATCTGTTCTGGGGCTCACTCAGGACAGGAATCCCGAGTCCAGCCAAGCCCAGCGCAGCACCTGGGCATTCGATAATGGGATTTTTTCCTCAGGTGCTGCACTTTACTCTCTGAAAACCTCAGCACCACCACTGATAAACAGCTCCTGTGTGGACCAGAAAGTCTCATTCCAAGGCTCAGCAGCTGCATGCTGTCATTGCCTCCTGTTATTTTCCCATGCAAGTTGCCACTTCATCACTTCTGGGACCCAGACAAGAGATATTTGCATTGCTCCTCAGTACTCAGTTTGCAGAATAACCATCTGAATAATACCATTAGAGAATCTGCTGCAGCACCACTGCTGCTTGCAGTTTTAAAGTCATCACAATGAAAGATTTCCAGGAGCAGGGTTAGCTCCTGGCAAACATGCAATAACAATATATACATATATATTTCCTCCAGAAATTAGCATCCATTTCTAATTCTGGGGGTGTTCCTTGACTTGCCTTTCAGCAAAAGACCCATGTTAAAAATGCTTGTTTTGTTTCAGTACTCTTTTTCTAATTTTATTTTCTTTTCCAGAGTGTCAGGCTAAATACAAATCTGATTTGGATTCTTTTTGAGGGTGCTTTTTTTATTTTGATAGATCTCCAGCAGTACCAAAAACACACTTTCATCACAACCAAATGCTTCAGCTCAAGCTTGATAGATTAGAACCAGCTGCCCAGTGTCACTGTGACAGAGCTGTACACAAATCCCAGAACCCCACAACCACTGAGGTTGGAAAAGCCCTTCAGGACCATTGAGTCCAAGCTGTGCCTGATCCCCACCGTGTCCCCAGCCCAGAGCACTGAGTGCCACCTCCAGGCCTTCCAGGGACACCTCCAGGGATGGGGACTGCAAACCTCCCTGGGCAGCCACTGCCAAGGCCTGAGCACCCTTTCCATGGAGAAATTCCTGCTGCTGTCCAACATGAAATGATACAATACACACAATAAGCTACATTTTTTTTTTTCTGGAAATCCATCTCACAGAAGTACTTTGGATAGCAATATTAAAATAACACAAGAACTGTCTTTTAGGGTGGTTTTTCCCCTTCAGCAATGCCCAGGTCCGTTCCTCTTTTGCTGTGAAAATGAACTCCAAGGCTGACCTGAGCTCCTGACTTGGGCTTCTTTCTGCAGAAAAGTTGCAAACTCACAGGATTTCAGTGTCCATGTTCAATATGAAGCCTGAAAAGAAGCTTCAGGGCCAGGTAGGACAGGGCTTGGAGCAGCCTGGGCTAGTGGAAGGTGTCCCTGCCCGTGGCAGGGGTGGACTGGATGGACTTTAAGATCTCTTCCAACCCAAACCTTTCTCTGATTCCATGATAATGCTGGCCACCCCTGCAAACCCAGTACTGAGGTCAGTTTCAAAGACATCTTATCTCTCCATATGTTCCAAAAGCTGAGCTCTATTTGTTCTAAAAATATCAGTAAGATAATCCAATTAGCAAGATTCTGCAAATGATGTGAGACATAATTTCCATTACTTCATTTTAGCAACCAATGCATTTAAGAAATGAAGTCATCAAGGTTTTTCAAAATACTTTTTTATTATACTAATGATATTTAAAAATACTGCAGAAATAGAAACACCTTTTGGTACCAGTTTTATTTGACAATTTGTAAAATGTGGGTTTGGTCTCTCAGATGTTTCCATTTAAAAGAAAACATTGATGAAACTTTCATTCTTAAGACTTAGGGGAGCAAAATAATAAATAACTTCAAGGAAGAAATTGCTCCAACTCCTTATTGAAGAAACAAATTTGGTGCTGGCATGGCTGATTTTTAAGCCCAAAAACTGGGAATGCAGTAAGGAGGCCTTTGAAGGAAGGAAATATTAAGATCAGAGCTGGAAAATAATTTCAGAGAAATTTTCAGTTTTCAGACAACACAGCCATGAGAAACAGCACAGACAAAAAATGCTGTAAATGGAGAGTGAGTGATCATCCAAAAGCACCTGTCATCTAATGTCTTATTTGAACTCAACATGAGGGAAAAAATAACATGTTCCAGCCGTATAGTTATGTTATTAGTATCACATTGGTACCTGTCTGTCAGCAGCTGCCCTAGAAAAGTGACATTTTAAAACAAAAAGCTAGACAGGTTAAAGATAAAGGTGCAGCAAAGAGATGTTGCTTGTTTTCCAGAGACTTATTATGGAGAGAAAAAGAAATAAATAAAGATACTGCCAGCAATTGCAGCAGATAAATGCTGGAGAGACACCAAATGAGTGCCAGATTGGAAAATTAATGCTGTGTACTGAGAGGAAAACTTGGGGTTTGATCATCAGAGTCAGCTGCTGCTCTGAGCCCACAAGGATGTCCTCAAACCTCAGCTGAAGGGTCGTGCAAAAGCTCCACGTAGCTTCTCAAGGCACTAGATGGCAGAATCTTCTAATTAGTTCAGTGTCATTTGTTATTTAATCACCTCTGGAAGCAAACCTGGTTCTCAGCTAGAGAGCAGTGCAGCAAATTATGCAGCAAACCACAAATCTTTGCTACTCAATCCACTCCCAAGTTTTTAGCACTTTGTAGTTTTTCCCAGATATTCCTTTAAAATATTTGATGTAAATGGCTTTTAAGCAAGCACACAGAGCTGTACTAGTAACTGGTTCACATTTTCAAATGACTCAGAGGGGTTCAGAAGCCAAATTTTAAGTCTTTATAAGAATCATTCTCCAATACACACTAACATTTGGTGGTGTCTGTTCCAGTAGTTGACGGTGCTCAAAAATTTCTGAGGTGGCCAATAATTGAACTTACCAAGAACCTAAAATCCCTAAGAAGAGCATGGTTTGTTTCTAATGGATTCACATTTTTGTGGTAAAGTGACAATTTAAACAGATCCATCTGTCCACGTGGGTAGGAAGTAGGCAGAGCTTTCCTCAGCTCTACATGTAGTGGTATCAGCTGAGTTTCACAAAATTCCAGAATGGTTTGGGTTAGAGGGGGTTGGGTTTGGTTTTTAGCCCACCCAGTGTCACCTGTGCCATGGACAAGGGCCCCTTCCACTATCCCAGGTTGCTCCAAGCCCTGTCCAGCCTGGCCTTGGACACTTGCAGGGATCCAGGGGCAGCCACAGCTTCTCTGGGCACCCTGTGCCAGGGCCTGCCCACCCTCACAGGGAACAATTCCTTCCCAAAATCCTCTCTAACCCTGCTGTTGTCATTTTGAAGCCATTCACTGAGTAAGTACTGCTACTCCAGGTTGTAAAGTCTTCTGTGTCCTAAGGGATGTGCCAAAGTCACACAACCCAACTAGAAGGGCACACAAACCATCCAGAGGGGCACAAACTTGAACCCCAAGTTTTCCCAGTACCAGAGTAGACACTCAGTTGGTTGAGTGGATGTTTATCCTGCTCCTTCCAATGTGGCCATGGAAAAAAAAGTGAAGTTACAAATGGTGTAGGTTGTATTATACATTTGCAGTTAAAAGACCCTACTGTGGCACAAATCCAGTTAAAAGCAAATGCAGAGGATGTGCACTGAGCCAGGAGGGAGAATGTGACACCAAGGAATAATAGCTTTGAGAAGCACAGAGAGAGAAGGGCAGAAAAAGCAACGAGTGAAGAAGCCCTGTGTGATTGCTGCAGGATCCTCAGTGGCACAGACGAGGGCTGCCTAATGCAGCAGTAAGTCTATTGACTTCATTTATTTATTTTTAATAAATGATTCAGCAGTGTTTACAATGCAAAGAGCATTTTGAGCTGGAAGCTGCAATATTTATCAGGGTGCCATGAAACGTCACTGAGAAGCCTCACGTGGCTTGGGCATCTCATCTACTTGTGACCTTTCTAAGCAGCTGACTGGCAATTAATTGAACAGTTAACATGGCTGAAATAATGGGATTTGCCAACAATTATGGCTAATAAAAATTCCTTGCAATTTTTTGCTAGGTGCTGGAATTTCTCTGTTGAATGCAGAGATGAAATTTGGGGCCCTAAAGACCAGGTTTGTCCATCCCACAATTTATTGCTAGGTAAATGGGAGTTGCTTTCCTCTTACTTTCCCCTCTATGTCAGCAACAATCTGCACAATCAGTACAACTTGCTGGACTGGTAAAAAAATAAAACCTGACCTGGCAAAATTAGATCATTGGGTTATCAAACTGAATCAGTGCCAAGCAAAAGGTCAGAGAGGGAAGTGGCAGCCAAGAGATAAAGGTGAAAGGGCTGTCCATTCTGGAGGGGGAATGTGCTGGATTAGCACAAGGGGATTTTCACTGGGATGGCTATTTTATGTAAGTCAGAGCAGGAGCCTCCAGACTCTTGAACCTGCAGTTCCTGAATTCCCAAGTAGGACACTACTTCTACAAACTTTCTGGGAGACTCAAGTGACCAAAACAATCCAGTATTTTGATATTTGCAGAGATTTGGTAATACTCCTTGAAAGTTTGGATTGTATTGTTATTTTTCTGCTTTAATTCTGTTCTTGAAATACATCAGGAATTCCAGAGTGCAGTGTTACCATTTCCAAGGAGAATTAAATGTGGTGTGAGAGGATTTAATGACAGGGGGACACAGACATGGTGCTTCAGCCTTCAGCCAGGGCCAGGAAGGTCTCAGATCCCTGAGTTTGGTGAAGGAGTTCAGGGGGAGGATTTAGCAGCAATGGATGGAGAGAGACTAGGGGTTTACTTGAGAGATCTTAACCCATGGGAGTCAGTGGGACCCCCTGGGCTGCATCTGGGGTCAGTTGAAATTCTCCTTTCAACACCATTCTTTGTCAACTTTGATAGGCTGAGAAGATCAGGGGAGGTGCTTCACCAGCAAAGAGAAAGAAGAGTCAGAGACACCTTTAAAACAGATCAAAAGGACATTCAGGGAGCTGTGAGAGGGTCAGTGCCACCTTGGTCCCGGGGAAATCCAGGAGCAAATCCTCATGGAAATGTTTCTGGACACAAGGCAGAGAGGAAGGTGACTGGGAGCAGCCAACACGGACTTACCAAGCTTGCCAAAGATAAATCAGGCCTGATCAACCTGATTGCTCTATACCATAAAAATATTTGGTCTGAGGAGGAAGGACGATCGGGGGGAATTGGAGGACTATGGTGTGCTGAGAGAACCAAGAGCTCCGGCCAGCTTTAAACTTTAAAACTTTAAACTTTAAACTTTAAACTTTAAGACTAAACAATTTAAAATTTGATGATTTACAGCACATTTAGTTTGACTGGTTAGTCCTTATGCTTATCAATTACCAGTACTTAGAGTTATTAATCAACATCACTGTGCAGACAAAGCTGTTACTCTTTCACTTTTCAACAACCTCATCTTTTTATGTCATTCATGCTTTTATCTCCCCTTAAAGTGATGCACTGGCTACTCTTTTCACTGCTTATTTAATGTATTTGCTTTTGGCAGCTCGGTCTCTTGGGTGCTGGGTGGGATGTTCTGCCTCTTTGCTTATCTTGTTCTTTATCTCGTAGCTGCTTGTTTTCCAGCTGCCCCTTGGGTGCACCTGCACACACCTCTGCTCCTCTGGTTGTTCCACTAGACACACAAGTATTTGAAATATTCCCACATTTTGTCTGGCTTTGCCATAACATTTACAAAGTGCTGCTACACTGTAATAAATTAGGATGCTAATATTTGGCTCCAAGGCAAAGTAGTATTAATTATATCCTGATTGATGAAATTCTAATTTATATGTGGCTGCTGCTCTGACTCTGTGCAATGCAGTGTTTGAAAATTATTGCGTAGAAGCCCATTGGTGCAGAACAATTCCACCTTATTATAAAAATAGAGATGATTATTCCCAAAATATTCTGAGACAAATACTAGATAGGGTGTGTTCAGATCCTTGTGTTTTGGCCAATGCCTTCAACTACAGATGATGGATCTGGAGACTTTGGCTCTGGACCACAGTAGCAGAGAGATACAGTCACAATTCAATTATAATTTTAGCTATAATTAAGATAATTTCATTATAACACCTGCCCATGATGTGGAGGGGTCTCTGCCCACGGTGGGGGTTTAGAACTAGATCTTTCAGTTCCTTTCCAACCCAAACCAATGATTCCATGATTTCATTAGGAAACTCAAGTTGCATTGATATAGATAATTGGATAATATAGCATAATGTTACAGACATTGAATGATACTAGATTTTGGGTAATAGAATGCTACAGTCCTGCTGCCTTTATTGACTGGAATGTTGCCAAGTCTTATTTTATCACCAACTTTCAGATCCGTTGTTTTGTCCTTAAGTCACCAAATACTGCATTAGATGACTATGTGGAAGGTTCCTTTCTTTTAAAATTAAAAATAAGAATGTCCAACATTCACTGTTATAAAAACAAAACCAAAAGGAGATAAAAGGGCCTCCATACCTCCCTAAATCTTTTTTGGTTCCTGGAAGTGGCCATGGAAGTGTGTTGGGTGCCCATGTGACGTTCTTCATCCTGGCAGTTGGTCTTGGAATCCCTAAATGAGAGTTATATTTCTCACAGACTAGTTTCTCATTAGGCCTGTCGCTCCAGGCCCTTGAAAAAGTTTCTCTCCATCTTTCTCCTAGGCTGAATAAAAACGACCATGAATATTGTTCTAAAACAACATTATTTGAAGAACATATAAATATTTTCCCTCTTCAAAGGTTTTTTCATTAACTTCAGATTGAACTGGCAGAAGGTCACTCTGGAGGGGGCTTGGAGGAACCTGGTCTGGTGGAAGGTGTCCCTGCCCATGGCAGAGGTGCAATGAGAGGAGTTTTAACGTCCCTTCCAGCCCAAACCATTCTGGGATTCTCTGATTCTATACTTTTATACATATATATATATAGTTAAGAAATGGAGATTTCCAGGCTAGATCTGCAGGCAGAGAAAGCTTTCATTTTCTTCTTATAATGCAGACAAAGGATGAGATAAAAATTTTTCCCATCTTCAGAGGAAAAGAAAATGTCTCTTCCTTTCATGGCTTTTTGGTACTCATTTTAAAAGCATTCATGGGAAATAAACAAAGAGGTGAAAGATTACTCAATGTATATCCATTTTATTATTACTTCTGAAACACATTATTGCCTCCTGAATTGTGGAATAACAGGCAATCAGAAGAAGGAAAAAAGAAAAAAAAAAGAAAAAGGGGGAAAAAAAGCAAGGAAAAGACAGTGTGCTTTAAAATACTAGGATAAGATAATGGGAGAGCCTCCAGTTGTAAAGAGGATGATTTTGCAGAGCTGTTCCAGTTCTGTTTCCACATTCCTAGAAAAGGTGTTTCTGTGTGCCCAAAGCTTGGAGGGGGTTCAGGGTGATGAAGAAGCTCTAAAGCAGCAGGAAATTGGAGCTGCCCAGGTCTCAGGGAGCCTGAGTTCAGATTTTCAGGGCACCCAGGTTTCAGGGATGTAGAAAAGTGCTTTTTCCATGAACAGGAAAGACATTAACAAACCCAGCACTGCAAGGACAGCACTTACCTGCTCTGCTTCTCCTAAAAACAGGGGGGAATGTGACTGGGAGAGCCTTTAGAGCCCTCTGTGCTTCGGAAGCAGCTTGGAAAGAGCTGTGCTGTGGATGGAAGCTGCACAAAGGCCCCGTGTGAACACCTGTCCAGGTGAGCTGTGCTGTGCATCCCAGTGCAGCAGGGAGGGCAGAGGGAGCCTCTGCTGCACTGGGGAAGGGTTGCTCCAGCCACAGCATCCAGAAAAGCCCCATCCTCTGGGTGTTGGGAGAAAGAACATTAAATATGCAGCAGTGGTGCTGGCAGTGATACTTTGGGAGAATTGGGAGCACGGACTTTGTCACTGTGACAGATGATTGCCTTGCTCTTTCAGGCAAAATAACAAAATATTTTGTCAGATCAGGTTCACAGAAACATATTGGTGACTGCACACAGAGCCACGGGGTCTCGTTTAATAAACACTGAAGCTCTAATTGGCAGTTCTCAAGCACACACAGCACCAGTGGCCACTGGAGGGCTCAAACACAGCTCAGGAATTGTTATCCCAGGCCCTGGGCTGTGCTCAGCCACCAAGGAGGAGACCTAAATGTCATCACACACCTGGGAGTGAATTTTTGGGGATCTAATTTCAAGCACTGCCATTAGACAAGTCTAGGCATGGGGTGGATATTAGGTTATCCTAAAATGTAATTTGTA